>NC_142438.1:127417500-127573333 GCF_059453495.1 Arachis ipaensis
TTCCATTTCTTCGATCAGCTAGACATACTTGTTCAATGATACAGTTAGCTTTGGATCTCCCAGTTGCTTGAAATGTTTGGATCTCATTTTGCAGATTTTATGCATTCAGTTGAAAAGAGTTCATATGAATAACTTTGGAGAACCTATCAAACTGCAGGTATTTTTATGTTCAGTGAATCATGATGTTTACGGGCTGGAAATATCCTTTCCTATTGTTTAAATCTGCCGAAATTTACAGGATACAAAAACCAAAAATAGCATATAAATGGTCATGAAAGAGTTTTTGTGTTATGATGATGGATTGATGGTGTTACAGGGTCATATTTCTTTTCCATTGATTTTGGATCTGTCTCCATTCATGACAACTAGGCTGGGAGTAAAGATACCAGATAAATATGGACAAAGTCTGCCATTAAATCTACGGCATAGCAGAAGAATCCCTCTACCATCAGAGGGGAAGATGTTGAGTTTCAGTGGAGATTGTGAGGCAGCAACAGAACAAATCAATTCAAATGATCTTAGTGATGTTGGATTTGTCTCAAATAGACAGGCACTTCCTAGTGACACGTTGTTTCCTAGAGATATGCAGCCCATTAACAAGGTTGGTCCAATGTTGCGCGCACTCGTGTGTGATTTATTTTTTTAAATGTACCTGTATTTTCTTCTTAAATAATGCTAAAATCGAAGGTTGAGTTGGTATTTGCAGTTACTTTCATCTGCTCATTGTCTAAGGCTATATGCAGGTGAACATTTCTCAAAGTTCAGTTTCTCAAGAAACATGTTTGTATCGACTTGTTTCTGTCGTGGAACACTTTGGAAAAGCTGGAAGTGGGCATTACACTGTTTATAGATGTGCAAGGGCGGAGTACTCAGGAGATGTCTCCGATGATTCCTCAAATCAAACTCCAATGCGCTGGTATTGTGTTTCGGATTCTCAAGTGAATGCTGTTTCAGAGTTGGATGTTCTTTCCTCCGAGGCCAGCATGCTTTTCTATGAGAGAATTCCAACAAACTGAAAGCTTAGATAATTTCAGTTGAACAGTTTTTTATTGGGGGAGTGCAATGACTTGTGTTCCAAGTCATAAGAACTTATGGCGTGTCATTTAACCTGACTAGGAGCAGCATAAGGGACTTGTGGTCCAAAATGCAAGACCTTAAAAAATGGAAGCCTATATTTGAAGGTTTGAGAAGTGTAATTTACAAGGATGGAATCCAAGGATGATCCCTCAAGAGTGGTTATTTGCTTTCATTTAAAGAAAATGAAGATACAAACAGCAACAGTTGCAGTGTACATTATTGCTTGCATGAAACTAATCTTTGTTATTCAATTGTTACATAACTGTAAGAGGGGTGCTTAAGTTTTCACTGATTATTGAAATGGATTCATGTAACTTAGATCTTAGAGCTAGAGCTAAATGCTAGCTAGCTGCTGCAATCTTTTACGTGGTGATGTACTTGAATCAAACAACAGCAGCCAAATGCTTTGAAATAAAAAAAGGAGTTTGCAGATTTTTCATATTATTGACGCAACAGTGTGTATAATTTATTGATTTATTACTATTTAAACTGCGATTTTCATGAACTTTTTTGAATAACTTGTACTGTGAAAGTGGAGAATATACTCATACACCTGCTGCATCACTACGTAAAAAGTTTGGATTGGTTTTATTTTAAAGTAGATACAAATTAAACATAAATTGTGTTATTTTCATAAGTAGAATGGAATTCTTTTCTACATGATGAAAATAAAATAAGGATGGATAACAGATTAACTTTCAAAGAAAGAAAAAGTTGTACGAAACAATTTAAATAATTTAAATAAAAAAGTTCCATCTGTTGAGGTGCATAAAAATGACCATCATTTCTCTACACACCTACACACATATATCTCAACTAAAGTTTAATCTTTTGGTGTCTCTAATATATAATTAATTCGGTGTCTCTAATATATAATTAATTCCTGGAGCAAAAGATTGGGTGTTCCTGGGTTCGGATAACTTGATTATCCGTTCGAATCCAAACCAAACCAATTAAATTGGTTCTAGAACCAATGAGTAATCGCCGATCATGATTAGTTCAGATATTGATTTTGGAGAAACGTAATCCAAACTAACCCGCAAATCCGATTGCTCTTTTATTAAATAAAAAATATAAATTCTAAGATATATATATATATATATATAATTTTACACTAATTAACCTAACTCTATTATAATTGTGAATTTATGAGTATTTTTTTATTGTTAAAATATTATTGATTTATTAGTTGATATTACATATATACCATATTTACACAATTTTTCTAAACAAATTTTCACTTTTAAATTTTTTTTAATTTCTATTTCATCGAATACCTAATTATTTAAATCCAATCCGTTTTTAATCAGTTTGGTTTAGTTCGAGTACACAAAAAAAATATAAAACCAAATCAATCCGAACTAATTACAATTTAATTGGTTCGGTTCTCATTTTATTTCAAATTTGAACCAATCTGATCTGTCAACACCCCTAGCTAAAGACGTTTATTTATGATATAGGAAAGTGGAATATTTTATTATTGTCTATAGCAGATAATTTACAATGCTAAAACAATTTTAGTTGTGTAAACTAACCTAAATATAACACAAAATTGTAAAATAAAAGAGTTCAATTATGAATCGGGGGCTTCCTACTAGCTGGAGTGTAATCCATTGCGAAAACTTCGCCACTGCTGCCATTTCCTTCATCTTCTTTTGGTTTAAATTTATCATCACCATGATGATCATGACCTATATTTGCATCCTTAGTAGTGCCACCCATGTTGCTTCTTTCTTTAAGTGTTCTTGCTGCACATGCCAACAAACAAACAAACAAATTAATAAAATTGAAAATCATGGAAGAAATGTTAATTTCATATGATTCTATGATAACCAACAATAAAGTACCTCTAGCTTGTATTGTGATGAAGCAGAGGAGGATGAGAACCACAATTAGAGTGCAATTCTTTTGTACACCAGCCATCTCTGATCTTAAAATTTGTGTGTGCTGTATAACAAGAAGATCTTGAATTCTTGATGATCTGAATATAGCTATGCATGTGCTTATATTATAGGCCTTTATATAGAAACAAGATTATAGGAGAGCCAATGGTGGCAAAGATTTATTGGGTATGCATATATTGCTATAATGCTATAGTAGTGGTAGCTAAGCATGGTGGTCTACGAGGGTCACATCACTGTTTTTTTATGTCTGCCTTGAAATAGACATCTATGTATGTGACTCTAATTGGGAAAGACTTGAACCGAGAAAACCAGAAATCCCACTATCCTCTCAATGAATGTCAACCTGCACTATTAAGTGTAATTTGGGCCATCTTAGTTTCCCTTTTATGTCAACTGCTTCCTCTATAGTAATATCATTAACATTATTACGACCCCACATACATTTTCAGTATTTAATAAACTTGTTACAGTCGACAACACAATTCTATATTCCACAAAGATTTCAATTTAATCCTTTGATGGTTAAATACTTGTTACTGTCGTTATCATATTTGAAATTTGATTGAGGAAATGTCTACAATGTTGAGCTGGGACAAGTAAACGTGTGCCTCAATTTGCAGACAATGCAAGATTATTTATGCAGAGCCATATATGCATCTCTAAGGCCTGCTAATGTGAAGCATGAAAGCTTGCCTTGTCGATACCCACAAACACATACAATGTGATGTGAAAAGGTTTAGTGAAACATTAGTGTTTATGCTGCCACCTACCATGTATGTACATTATATTGTTTTTTGGCAGTTAGTTATCGACAATACCCTTCTTTCGAATTCAGTTGCTGCATGCCCTTGTACACACTTATGTAAACAAAAAATGCTAGAGTCAACATTTTTAATTGTTTATCCAAATTTATTTGATTTGTATAGCGGATCCCACTTGGTAGGATAATATGGTTAACTAGTTTTTGTGACTTTTTTCACTAATGCATGCATATTTGTTAATTAAGAAATAAAGCTTAAATTTGGTGAATTATTTGAGAGCAAGTGTCAATCATTCAAATGGCTTGGTATTTAAGAGGATGACAATCATGGCTTAATTAACACTATTGCTTTGTCATAATAACATAATAATAATGGTGGTTGTTTTGTTGTGTTGTGGTTGTATTCTTGCGTGGCCTCAAGAAGTTAGAGTGCATTAGGAAGGAGATTTGATTAATTAGTTAATGATGGATGGATGGAGGAGGGGTAGCTAGGTATTAATATTAATGAATGGAGGGAGTAAAACCGACATTGGTGAGAGTAGCATCGTTTTCAGATCGGACGATGGACAATGTTATTTGTTTGTTTGGAGGAGTAAGACAATAGACAGTGTTCTTTGGGTCACATGGGACGATCTACTAGGTAGGGCTGCCTGTGTCCCTCACAAATTGCACATGATTAATGATTTGGAAGGATATATTTAAGGCTATGACATGGACACAGTAACGATAACCTAAGGGCTAAGGAGAATGCTACAGTTAACTAGTTAAGCAATCAACTAATTTAGGCTAGTCAAGTAGTAAGTTCACTCGTCTGCTTAAACAAGTGTCAGAAGTTTGAATCTCATCTTATGTATACAATAATTTATTAACCAACGACAAACTCTTAAATAAAACTTAAATCTACGACATTGCCTCTTTGGTTATCGTCTGGAAAAAAAAATTAAAACTAGTTAAGCAATCATCAATCAAATTGCATTAGGCTAATTAAGGCTGATATATATGATCTAACCTAAATTTGTATCTTTAGCTCTTTACAATTTTTGTGTCTTTATTAAAATAATGATGAAAATTGATTTGTGACCATTTTTTGGCAGAATATGACGTAAGACTAATTTGCTTAATAATATTGAGAATTGATTTGATAACTACATTTGTTAAAAACTAAAATATTTAATAATTAAATTTTTTTATGGACTAATTTAATAAATTTGTAAAAAATAATTGTGCAAAACATTTGAGTTATTACTTGATTCAGTTGTGTTTAGAGAATTCTTTGTTTGTTTATTCTTTTTCAACGGAACACGTTTTTTCATTTTTGTTTTCCATTTTCCATTTTTCTTATTTTTTTCATTTGGTCTTGTATCTATGCAATCTCTGCAATGCGACTATTTTTTTTTCCCCTTCTCCCAGTAGACCTCTGCCAGATCTTGTTATTCAAAACCGCCAACTTATTTAGAATTTTAGCTGAAATTTAACTAACTGGACTTGACTAATACTGAGGTTTTTGCACTTGAACCAATTCCATATGATTCTATGCAAGTTTGTTGATGCACACTTTTGTTTGGGAATGTATGTTTATAGATCGGATAACCCCCACTATTGCGGTCCCGGTTGCTCAATGATCTCTCTAGTCTATTCCAAATTAAAATATAAAAGAATCCAACCTATTCAAAGTACAAAGAATCTAAAAAGTTAATATTTAATCACTTCTTCTATTCGGATTTCCCCTATATGTTTTTATCAAATATATACTCCAGCTGCTTGTACTTATTAGTCCGTAATGGCTGGATGGATATTGAATTGAGTTTTTTATTAATAAATAATTGAATTACGAAACTGACTTGTTTGGAATCATGAAAGAAACTTCAAAACGAATAATATATTCCTATTAGAACCTTTTTTCTGTTATATATATATAGATATAAGTAACCAACAGCTCTAGTCAACAATAAACTAACAAATATTTTTGAATTGTACTCTATATTAATTAATTATCATTAATTAGTAATTATTTAAAATTTACTTTTTTAAATATAAATTAATAATTATTAATTACAGTTGTTTAAAATTGAATAGTTAAAAGTTGTTTATTTATATTTTTTCTATATATATATATATATTAATAAGAGATTAGAATATATGCAGACGACAAATTTTTAAATAAAATTTTAATTTACAGTAAATTAACTCTTGATCTCTCAAATTAAAAATAATGTAAAAAATAAAAAAAATATTAGATGAATAAGTTAATTTTATAATTAAAGTCCAACCAAATCTTTATTTTTTTTCTTTTACTTTTCTTTTTTCTCTTTCTTCTTCTTCAACTTTAGGATTTTTTATTATCAATTTTTAAATTATTAGACTAATTTGATTGAATTTAATTATCAAAATCATTTGATCATGTAGTTTTCCCGAACCAAAAATACATGAAACAGGTCTGTTAGTTACACACAACAGAATCTTCTGTTACTAAGCAATTTAACTACTTTATAGAACAACTATCTTTCCCCTTCCTGTAAGAAGTAATTATCTGTTATAGTTAAAATAGAAATTCTGTTAAGATAGTTAGCAATATATATATAAACCAGCAATGAGAATACACAACACACTTTGTAGTTTCTTCTTCAATCTCTTCTCTATTCTCCTAAGTCTTCACTAACAGAATCTGTTAGATATACACTAATATAGCATCCAGTCATCTCTTATATTTATTACCATTCAGGCGACAAGCTTCTTGGTTGGATTATTATTAAATTAAACCTGAAATAGTAGCATGAATCATGCATGGGACATACATCTAGGCTATAATAATTTAGTTATAGAATTGTTTATGCATGCCTTGTTGATTTTAAAGCATTCTTATAATCAGATTTATATTATTGAACTTTTGTGACATGTCTTGTCTCCGTCCATATCCTAGTCTACAGTGGCTATAGTGGTTGACGGCTAAAGAAGCACTTATTTTTATTCTGAATATATCACTCTTCTATTTACCACAATCATCCATAATATAATATCGATCAAATCTAGAGTCAATAATTTTATTAAAATTCGACCAATAAAAAAAAAATTTTACATTATTAAATATAATTTTATACTATAAAAATATTAATAATAACTAATTAATAATTATAAATTATAAAATCTACTGATTTTTTAATATTCCTCTATAATATCAGCTACTTCAATAAAATATAAAAAAATTGATATAGTGCCTAAAAGATGAAAAATTTTTAAGGATTAATAAAATTTATTGTATTTGACTAATATTTTTAGCTATCAACTTAATATTTTTAGTTTAGTGTTTATTTACTAATATATTTTTAGTTTATATTTTTAAATATTTTTGACTAATTATTGGTCAAAAATAATAAATTTTGTTAGTATTTTAGTAATTTTTAAAGATGCATGTTATCCTACATGCTAAATAAATTAAAAATTAATATTTAATTTAAAATATAAAAATAAATTATTTTTTAAATATTTAAAATTTATTATAAAAAATAAGTAAGAAAAAAATTAGATATTAAATAGATTTGACTAAAATATAAATAAGATTTGTTAATTAAATAAACAATAATAAATAAGTGTATGTACAAATTCAAAAATATATCTTTATCATAATAAAGATTATGTTACCAATATTTTTTAATATTTATCTTGAAATTAAGGCAATATTATTCAACCTTCTATCTTTTTCCTACTAAAATACAACTCCTAATATTGTCTGAACTCAAAATCTTAGAGATAAGTGTGTAATCTTTTAATCAACCAATCATTGGCAGAAGAACATTTATTAAACCCTAAATCTTAAACTTTCTAAAAGAAAGATTAAAAAATATATATATAAAAAAATTGATAGATGTTGGCTGAATTATTGATTGTTTATCATTTATTAAAGTTCAAAGTTCATATGCATAATATATGTATCATGTACGAACACGGCGGTGGATGAAAAAGATTAACATTTTTGCGAAAGAAAAATATATTACAAAACTTGCAAAATATATATTAATTAAGCATCTGTTACTGGTGACATCAAATTTCAATACCTGATGGTGAAATTAAAATTCCTGTCGATGGAGGTATATATCTATACGTATACAAGGAGTGTTAGAGGATCAGTAACTTTTATGATTTGTAACCATCAAATAGTCATCAATAATGTTTTTAATGGTGTGAGGTTTCATCCAATAGTATGAAATTACTCATTTTTCTTTTATTAGTTACATGCTGGCCAAAATTTAATAAAATTGTTGACTCCTAGACTTTTCCTATCTATACTCCCCTTATACCTAGCCAACTCCAAAAGCTATATATATATATATAATATAGGGATCAATATAATGCATATATAATGTACATGTATGTAGCTAAACATATGCTACATACATACTGTAATTTAATTCGTATCAAAATGCATTGATTAAGAATAAATGTACAAAAAATGACTAGATAAAAGGAACTGATGGTGGCGCAGCAGTGTTTTCTCAAGCAGGGAGGCGCATGAGAATTGAACAATAATAATCTTTGTCTATACCAAAAAGATTTTCTAAAACGAGAAAAAGAGAAAAGAAGAAACTTGGGATGAAAATTTAATTATGGATGGGAGGATTCTTCTTTGCAGGCGTGTAGTCCATTGTATCTATGTCACCACTAATAATCTCTTGTGTTCCTTCATGGTTCCGCTTGAACACATTACTTTGATGACCCTTCTCACCATCATCAACTCCATTCTTGTTAGTAGCAATCTCTCGCAAACTTCTTCCTGCAATAACCATACCAAAAGAACCAACACATAAATGATACTATACTACATAGAACATAATAATAATAAATTAAATTACTCTCACCTCTAGCTGTCATGGACATGAAGCATAGCAAAAGAAAAGCAACAACAAGAAGAAGGCGATTCATTGGTAACAACAACATAGCCATGTTATATATATAATTCTTACTTAATAATAATAATAAATAATATATACCCTCTTATTACTATTATTATTGTTTTGCTATTATTATTATATCTCTATGGTGTAAACTAAGTAATACATACAAAACATGGTTGCGTGTGTATAGTTATATATGCTCTTTATATAGGTAAAGAGGAGGTTAATAGTATAAGTTGGAAATATATGCATTAGTGTTTACTCATATGTCCAAGACAAAAAAAGAGATATTGTTTTGATTTTGGTTCAAATCAGTGTCTCGTGGCTGTATCCTCCCCTGAAAATGACAACACTTGCTTGGAATGCGGATTCAACTTAAATTTAATTAAGCAGCACATACAAATGGTTCCATTCTCAATGTTACTTAATCACTTGCCACAATTTGTCCCTCTTCACTCTGCCCTAAACTCGTCTGCAACCAAAAGCAAACCCTTCTAGCCCAAAAAAATATAATATTCTTTTAACATTCGAATATTATACTATATATTTTATATATCTTGATGATTACTTATATGAAGTTGTCTTCGTACCAAAATGATAGATAAAATGAAAATCATTAAATAATTTGATATGTTTGACTAAATTGTTATTTGTTTAACAATTTTCAACTATTATCTTTGTATAAGTAATCATATATATATATATATATATATATATATATATATATATATATATATATATATATATATATATATATTATGTAATGAACTGATGATAATGAAAAGGCAAACTTATTAAAGAACATGTGTGAAGATCAGAGAGGGAGGGGGGCTCCGTCCATTTTTTGTGGAGATACCCTACGCACATAATGGTTTAACATATAATAATGATGGGAGGAGGGAATGGAAAGGAGAACCTTACCCTCTTTTAATTAATTCCTTACACAAGATAGGGTGAATTTCAGTTTTCCCTGCATGTATATACTAACAGGCATTAATGCTTACACACATCATTTGTGACACATCTCTTTCATCCAATCGCTATGTATGTATTTACAGAATAATGACACATTATATTATTCATCTCTATTATTGTATGTACTAGTTTACAGTATGTATGCATGCATGTCATCATATTGTTATTTTGGTCAGATATATATAGATTCGATCGATCAACATCTGAATTCTAAAATAAATCCTAAATTTAGCGTATTAATTAATTAATTAACTAGGATCGGATCGGAGGAGTTGCATGCATCCTGTATGTGCGGCTCTTAATCATAGCAACTTTAATTTCTTGGTTATAAAACTTCAAGGGGTTATATATATCGTATGGAAAACCATGCATTTAATTAATGAACGAATGTAGCTAAGTAGCTAACCGACAGTGATGGGGCTTCGATCGTTTTCAGATAAGGCCTTCAACAATGTTGTGTATGGAAAAAATCACATGATCTATCTAATTGTGGGGCTGCTTTGTCCCTCTCCCTTAATCTCTCATTGTTATCAAAACATTATTGATTTAATTTTCACGCCTTTATGGCTGATGAGTGATGCTAAAGTCTGAAGACAAAAGCAATCGTAAAAGAAAATTAGGTAGCAGTGTAGCACCATTTAAAAATATGAAAATATTATTTATACATCGAAATCAATCACTATATAAGTTGTCTAAGTTTCAATATATATTTTGTATTTATTAACAAATATTTTATATTAATAGTTAATTTTAATATACATCTCATATTATCGATAAAAATATATTAATTTTAAATAAATAAAAAATTAAATACAAACAATATAATATAAAAATAATAAAAAATCATTAAAATTTATTATTTTTATTCATTAGTTAATTATCAATATTTAAAAGTATAAAATAAAATAGAACTCCTCTAGATAAACAATAAGAAATCTAAACAATGTGAACAATAGATTTTTGAATTTTGCCCAATACAAAGAAAAAAAAAACTCAAAAAATTATTTAAAAAAAAACTTTGCTAAGAAGACAATGAAAAATTTAAACAATGTGAACAATGAATTTTAAAATTGGCCCAATACAAGAGAAAAAAAATCTAAAAGTTATTTTAAAAAATTAACCATCCCAACCCTAATTTATCAAAGAAATTTATCCAAACACCCTCTTTCTCCCCCTCCTGAACCGTCTGGCGTTTACTACCCCCACCATCATCAATCATCCCACCTCTCTGACGTTAGAAGCTCCCTTATTGGCCATCAAACAACTATTCACGTAGTTATTAAAATAATCATTCGACTACCTAGTGAAATGACTATTTAACATTTGTTAATTGTATATAATTAAACTGAATCAAACAAAATAACTATCCAATTAAAAATTAAAATAACCATCTACATGTCTAGTAAATTGAACATCCAACATCTAAATTCGTCTGTTAATGTATATACCTTGAAGACAGGGGAGCGAAATCCAAAAAAGTCAAGTTGGTTGAAAACCTCCGCACACAACACCATGAAACAAAGCACTCTCCTTCTTGATATCTTCAATCAGATGCACCACATCCACCGGAGGCAATTCACTGAACTCCAAATCACTGTATACATCGCGGATGAAGACACTGGGACGGTGAAATCCGCCGACTGCCGGAGGAGCTGCACGACTGCCGTGTTGGAGGCTGCGCAAATCACTCTTTGTGCGCGAAAGGGGTGCTCGGACGTCTACGGTGAGCAGGGCGGCGTTGGCTATTGCTCTATGCAGCAGCAGTTGCTTGCCGTGATAGACCAGTGAGAAAGGAAGAGAATGGGCGAAAAAAGGTGAAATCACATGCGAAAAAAAGAGGTTACAGTCTCCGTAACTGTGCCTGAGACAAATCTTTATTTTTTTTGAATTTAAAATGAGTAATCATTAACAATTAATTTAATTAATTATTATTTAATTTTAATTTTTTTTATTTTTATTGTACACATTATACACTAAACTCATTGTTTCTCTATACTTTTCCAATAAGATATGTTATTGATCTTCTAATCTTGTACGGTATAGCTACAAAATGTACAAGATTTGCGAATTGTGTGATAACTCATCATTGGTGATGGTAGAAGCGTGTAGCTTTATCCAAAACACTAAAGTGGAGGACAATGGCCGATGAATTCAGATACAGTACAAAGTGAAAGCAGCTTCAAAATCGTTAAACCAACCCCCCCCCCCTTCCTTTTCTTTTCTCTTTCCCTCCTCTTTCTTCTCATATTGCTGTTTCCCCTGTTTGGGAAAATTCAGCCCTTTTGGAGGGGTGAGAACTCATCACGGGGTGGGTCCCGTTCATTGATTTGCAACTTTTCCATAAATTTTCAGAGATGCCTCAACATTTTAGAATAGTTATGATCACTTGGTTTTTTTATTTCATTTATAATAATTAATAATCATCAAAAAATAATACGCATAAAAACATTCTTTTTTGTCGCAAGTGAACTTTAGCATATCCATACTTACATTTTTCTTTTGACGGAAGAACTTTTTTGTATGTAAAAGTCCAACGGCACTTGCAGATATAAACAAAAAATATTAACTATAACTATTAAGATCTAAATCTAAAAAAAAACCAGATAATTTTTATATTTAACTATATGTTAAAAGTTAGTACAAATTTTAATTATAATAAATTTTAATAAATAAAAATAAAGATGAGTCTGAATCTCTTTAATTTTTTAATCTACACAGAAAATACTGTAATAACATGAGATATTTTTTCCCGACTAAATATATCCATTTTCCAAATTTAAAAAAAAAATCATGAAAAAACACATTGTTCTTGATGTATCTTCTTTTCATATCTATATATCATACATGGAGAGTTTTTTTTTTTTTTTTTTTTTTTTGGGTCTTACATAACACTCACACTCACATACACTACAACAGTTAGTATATCATATATGAGCTCTATTTCTTCACTCAAACTTCGAACCTTAGCGCAACTCTCAATGAAACAGGTAAGTCTGCCATTTGTTGAAGGCTTAGGTGCATGGGAGAGTTGACATTTGTTAAAGAGAATTTCCCCTCACTCGTACAGTTCAGACTTCAGACCCTAAAATAATGTCCAAAGGAATTATTTAGTGTATTATATTCTTCATATCTCAAGGTATGTAATTGATCATATGTTCTGTACATAATTTTGGAGATAGTTAAATGATTTTATAGTCCTATGAGTGAAAAATAAATTTAAGAAATAATAAACTAGGCCGCTTGTATAGCACGTGATTTTGTCAAATCTAACGTAATTATTGTGGGAGATGCAAGTAATTTTTGGTTGGTCATATCACCTTGCATTGGTCTAATCAAAGTGCGTAGACTGGAGCCACGTCAAAACAAAAAGGGTCCATGGGTGGGATTGATAAACAGAATGGTCTCAAATGGATTGGGCCATGGGCCCATCAAAACTTGTCTTGGAGGCCCTCTGGGCCGTCACGTGCTTCCCAAAGCGATTGCGTATTAGCGTGTTGATTAGGAAGACATAATCACGCTTGAATGAGACTAATAGGCCATCGAGGGTACAAAATCACGTGATTTTGCTTCTCATCAAACTCATTACTTCCACCTACGTCTACGTGGCGTCCAAAACTCTACCAATGGATGCATATATTATATTAAAAGACATAATTTGATAGTTAATTAGATATTCATAAATACTATTATAAATCACGCTTGAAGCTTGTATTATGTATCTGAAGAGGAGGATCTTTGTTCTATTACCAGAAACAATGTATGTAGATCACATCACTTGACATGTGTCATGCTAATTATTGAGGTCATTTTCTTTTCGTTTTCTATGATTATCCTTACCTAATCATACGTTAATCATATCATCACAGCATTTAACATGTGTAATACCTTAGACTAAATGCAAGTACAGAATGGTGCGCCACTTTATACGTTACTGTGGCTTTTGAATTTTGACCCCCTTATAAGTCTATAAATCATTATGTAATTATAATTTTGGAAGAATAAGAACTTATATTAAAACATGACTTTGATTTTGATAAGACATTATACTCCAAGAGGGAATTGATGAGTTGTACTTTTTAATTTAGGGCTCATTTTTTAGTTATGAATTTGGAGGGTGTGTTATGTATAGATATAGAGAGCGGGTGTGTTTTTAATAATATAGAAATATTTTTTTTTTTAAAATTAAAAAATACAAATCGGAGCTACAATTTTAGATGGGAGTAGAAAACTAATGGTCCGATTAGAGGTATATGGAATTCAAATTCAGAGAGTGCATATATCAGAGCCTCCGATTTGTGTGGATTCAAAAAAATATTTTTTATTTGGAGTAAATCGAAGGTAAGTTTTGTGAAAAAAAAATCATAAAATGAAAAATCGAAATTGGTGTGTCGGTTTTTTTAATTTAAAAAATTTTTAAGAGTAATTACCCAAATTAGTCTCCAAAGATTTTAAAATCGGACAGTTTAGTCTCAAAGAAAAATTAATACACAGATCAATCCCCAAGATTTTACTCCGGCAGATAAATCAGCCAGCTCATTTTCTGGCAAAGTAATTACCCAGATCAGTCCCAAAGATTTAAAAAAATGAACATTTTAGTTCCCAAGAAAAATTAATGTACAAATCAATCTCCAACGTTTCTCTCTGTTAGACATAGCAATCCTCTATCCAAAAATAAAATAAAATAAAATAAAATAATAATAATAATAATAATAATAATAATTATTATTATTATTATTAATTGTATAATAATACTATACTATATTTTTTTGCATTTTTTGGATAAAAATAATAATAAATTTATTCATTAGATTCTTATATATATAGTCACTCAATAATAATAATAATAATATTGTTAGAGATTATTCTACAAGAAATTCAAGGATAAAATTATTTGATATTTTTGTATTTAATATAGTTAAAAGATGTGCTATGTAAAAAAAAATATGTTTGTATTAAAAAATATGTATTAAAAGAAAATATTTTAATTTAAATTTATATTAAATACATGTTTTTTTAATACAAACATATTTTTTAAAATAGTATATTTTTTAATTATATTAAATATAAAAATATCAAATAATTTTAATCTTGAATTTTTTGTAAAATAATCTCTAATAATTTTATTATTATTGAGTGACTATATATATATAAAAGAATCTAATGAATAAGTTTATCATTATTTTTATTTAAAAAATACAAAAAATTATAGTACAATATTATTATGTAATTAATAATAATAATAATAACAACAATAATAATAATAATAATAATAATAATAATAAAAAATAAATAAATAAATAAATAAATAAATAAATAAAATTATTAGAGATTATTTTACAAGAAATTCAAAGTTAAAATCATTTAATATTTTTGTATTTAATATAATTAAAAGATGTACTATTTTAAAAAATATGTTTGTATTAAAAAAACATGTATTTAACATAAATCCAAATTAAAATATTTTCTTTTAATACATATTTTTTAATATATATATATATATATATATATATATATATATATATATATATATATATATATATTACATAGGACATCTTTTGATTATATTAAATATAAAAATATCAAATAATTTTAACCTTGAATTTTTTGTAAAATAATCTCTAATATTATTATTATTATTATTATTATTATTATTATTGAGTGACTATATATATATATATAAGAATTTAATGAATAAATTCATCATTATTTTTGTCTAAAAAATACAAAAAATATAGTACAATATTATTGTGCAATTAATAATAATAATAATTTTATTTTATTTTATTTTTGGACGGAAGATTATTATGTCTAACAGAAAAGAACGTTGGGGATTGATTTGTACATTAGTTTTTCTTGGGGACTAAAATGTCCGTTTTTAAAATCTTTGGGGACTAATCTGGGTAATTACTCTGTCGGAAAATGAACTGGGGACTGATTTGTCTGCCGGAGTAAAACCTTGGGGATTAATCTGTGTATTAAATTTTTTTGGGACTAAAATGTTCGATTCTAAAATCCTTGGGGACTGATTTGAGTAATTACTCAAATTTTAATGTATAAATGTATGTATGTACGTACTCTGTGGACTATTTGCACAAACTTCATCTTCTTCTTCTTCGTTCTCTCAGCCGTTTTCACTTTGTTTCCTTTTTACTTTTGCAACTTTGAACTAATGTTGAAAGGAGAGACATTATTTTTTTTAAAAAAATAGAGGATAGAATTATGTTAAAATTATATTATCATGGTTAGATATTATTACAAATACCTGATAGAGTAAGATTTGTATGTGAGAATCCATGTGATGTTATTATTCATTTTACAATACTATTTGAAGAACTAAAATGTGTTATTTGTGAAAGAATAGATCCGCATATACCGAATATAGCATCAAGTATTTTGTATCGGTATCTCGTATTAGTGTTTGGTGGGTTCGTTCATTTCCAAACAAAGTATGTCACCGATGAAGTGAGCATGCAAGAGATGTTTCAGTCTATTACGAAATTCGATCACAAGTGTCGTTTATCGAACTGTACATTGAGTTCCAACAATTTGAAGCCGATCGAAATTTCAAATGGAGAGATTACAACAGTGACAGTGACATTACAAGAGAAACAGGAAATTGCAGCGAAAAATTGCCGACGTTTTCCCAAACCGCTGCAAATTGATTTAGTAGCTGCGATTCTTGATGCGTTATTTGTCTCTGTCAAAGACTGGTCAAGATCACGGCGGTGTTGTGTATCAACCGCTGCAAATAACATGTTGCTCAATTTTATTTTATAATCGAAATTGGTGAAGCCAGAGCCATTAATCCTCGTTTTTGCGCAAACCTAAAGGGAGGCAAAAGCGCCAATCACTAGTTTTAAGACTCCTTGTTGCCGTATACCTTCCGTTCATCAGCTGCAGTGGCTACATCCTTCCTATCATGGATCTGCTCAAGCTGCCGCATAGCTCCCGCGCGCGAAAGGAAGGTGGAGAGGCACGTCCATTGTTCGTCCCTCCGCCGTTCACGTCTCGGTGTCGTCGCGTGGCTTCCCAATCATCCTGGTGTTGTCGTCCTCAGCCTTCCCCCTTGCCCTACCGTGTGTCGCTCGAACACACCCTCTCCCCACTTCCTGGTTCGATTTTTCTCCCTTTTTTTGTTGTTCCTATTTCATCTTTTGTTTTCGTACGTTTGTTTCAATTTAATCATTTTGCTTGTTGATCGAATATCTTTGCAACAATTTAGTTTAATTTTGCTTGTTTTCGATTTGTTTGCTATTTTGGTTCGAACTCTAGTCTGATGAAATTTTGTCCCAATTTAGTGACTGATAATATTCTCTGCCTTACTCTCCATCTGTCTTTCTGCATAATTTGTTCAGCTCGGTCTCATGAAAATTTTTTTGTTACTATGCAATATGATCTTGGTATCCATTTTACCTTTTCTATTTGGCGATAAAGAATTTACTTCTTGCATGATTATGTGGTTGAATAAAGTTAGTAGAATCCACTTCGATATTGCAAGAATATTGTGTAAGATATCAAATATATGAACAGAAAAATAGCAAATTTGATGTGCAACTATTACAACACTTCATGGAAGACAGTGGCTTTCATTGCTGGAATTTTTTTGCTTATTCTCACTCTTATTCAGACAGTATTTTCCATCCTCCAAGTAGTAAACTAGCACTAGATTAATATTTGTGTATAGCTTAGATTGGATGATTATATGTTCAATGCTCAATATGGTGTGGTAGATTTGATACCTTTTTAATTTGCAAAAATTGAAATGTTTGTTATGAACATGTATAACTCATATATTGTTATGTATAGGGCCATTTTATTATGTAATTATTGAAGACCACTACATATGGCAGCTCCCTTTTCTGCATATGGCACATAGTCCAATTGTATATTGGGAAACATGTTCAATGAGAATTTCTTGAACAAGAGAAAATTATGAATTTATTATAGATGATTGATAGTTGAGATAATAATTAATACAAAAAATAGAGTAAGGCAAACTTGGAAGTGAACTCCATTGACATTGATAATAGATTCTTATGATTGATTCCATATCTTAGCTATTAATATGATAGTTCTTATATTTTCATAATGTAATTGAAATAGTGAAAACTTAGAGATGGTCATATGAAGAGGAGAAAGAAATGTTTAAAAACTGCGACTAATCACATGGGGAGAAAGTCTTTAATAATTAATTCACAATAAACTAAAAACATGAAAAAGAATCGTTATTATTTACAAATTTCTAAAAAATAATATATTTTATTAGTGAGGATTAAAAATACAATTTTACATGATATAATATAAAAGTAATAAAATCAGGAAAACTTGCTATTTTAGTAAAGTTTTAAAGATCATTGATGATACATTCATTTACTTTTAATAAGTGTTTTAAAATGGTCTAAGCAGAATGATTTGTTGAGTGAAAGTTTAAAGGAGCCATTAACTGTAAAGAGATTGTTCTAATCTTAAATATGTTTGAATTTGAACTTAAATTTGAACAGAACAAAAATATGCGGAAGAAAGTGAGTAGATAGATGAGTTGTCTCCTTTTGCATGTGTTACCAAATAGTATAATCAAGATTACCAATAGGTGCATACACAAGGGAACCCACTGGATTATGTATAAATGCAAGTTGGGAAAAATCTATTATAGCGAAAGTAACTGCATTGGTGGTCTTTATTATCACAAGGCCTTTTAATTTGCTCCGCTGCTACATTTTTTAATTTATTGTATCATTGATTAATAACATTTTAGTAAAATTTTTGGTGAAAATTTTCTGTCCTATGAGAACTACCATGTAATCTATCCATCTTTTTTTTTCGGTTCTTTTAGTGATCTTGGCCATTTATTGTACTAATTCTAACTTTGTGAGTTGCTTGATGTTTTCTCGAGTTGTAGCTCATCTCCTAACAAAAAATTGCATTTGTCCGATTTTACCTTGATACTCAAGTAAGTCTTTAGTTAATTACCCGAGTTATATTGATTACCTAGATTTGCACCTTACTTAATTTTATTCAATTAAATTAATGGTTCCCCAATCTGAATAAGACTATAAACCCGTGAAAAGTATAGTTGGTAACCAAGCTTTTATATATATATATTGTAAACTCTGCTAAAATCGGTAAATAATTAGTTAATAAATTGAATTTTAATTAAGAAAATTAAAAATGAAAAATTAATATCAAAATAGGATAGAGCTCCTTAAAACGAGAATTTTGATACTAATTTCGAAAAATTTGGCCCAAAATTGGATCGAAAGGGCCAAACCGGTTGAACCGGAGCCTAAACCGGGCCCGTGGGTCCAACCGGACCCATAACTTACAAGAAGCAGCAGCTTCTTCTTCCCTATTTCATACACACGACGCCAAACAGATTGGGGAGGAAGGAAAACTCCATAACCCTCATCAAATCTTCTCATTACCATAACTTTTCCGTTCGAGCTCCGATTGCCGCACCGTTCGCGGCCACGCGTCGAGCTCTACATTTCTGTCGGATCAATTTCACCGGTAAGTTTCATTTTCATTTCAAAATCTCTATCCCCTTTCTCATGGTGAAATTGAACCCTTGTGATGAAATCTTGCCCAATTTGGTGTTTTAGGTTCGATCTAGCTTCCAGAACTTATTGGGCTTGAGTTATTATGCGTATGGGTACGGTAAGAACAACCTAAACCGTAGTCAATTTTAATTTTATTATGAAGAAACTGAATTTCGAATATATATGTGAATTAGGTGTGAATTGAGTTTATATATAAGCATTGGAATTGAAAAATAAGCATTTAGAAGCTTGGTGGTGATTGAGGTTAAGCTTGTGGCTGGTTTCTCTAAGTTTGAGGGGCTGCGTTGTGACCTTGGGGGGCTGCCTTGGACTAAATAAAGTGATCGGCCAATGTATGGTTTAGGTTTCGCGCGTTTAATATATAAGATTGTGTGAAAACTTAGGCTAGAGCATTATAGGATAGGTTGGAATGGTTTGATATGTTAAATGATTAGTGTTTGTGATGTTGATGAATAAATTGATATGGTATGGTGTTGAGTAATTAATAATGGGAATTAAATGTATGTGTGTATATGCTTGTATGTTGGTGATAAATGAAGGGTGATGATTTTGGCAAGGTAATGGTGTGGTTGAGATAGTGAATGGTATAATTTGGTCTTGTTGGTATTGACTTGACAATCAGTGTTGTAAGTGTTGTAATGAGGATTGAAAATTTTCATGAAAATAGTAAGAATGAGTATGTGTAGCAATATGTGATTTGTGGCTAAATTAGTAAATTGGGTGGAACATGATGTTATTGAGCTAAGGTTGTTAGAATTGTTGTGTTATGGTTGAGGGTTAATTTTGTTGATGGTTGTGGTATGCTAAATTAGGTGGAGAAGAGGTTTGAAAGGAAAATATGGTTTTGTGGTTTTGGTAAAAAAGTTGATTTTGAATGAACTTTGGGAGTCCATAACTTGCTCCTCAAATTTTGGATGGAAATGTGGTTTATTTCAAATGAAAGGTGCTTTTGCAAACTTTTGAACGATATATATTTTATGAAAAATGAAATTTTATAGAGGAAGTTATGGACGATTGAAGTTTAGGGTGAAAATTGTGTTTGTAGGATATCAAAACTGGTTTGTAGAAGCTTTCTGGGCATTCTGCCCATTTTTGGAAAACGTACATCCACACGTATGCGTGGGCCACGCGTACGCATGGCGTGGCATTTTAACGACGCATGCACGAGTAGCCATGCGTGCGCGTGAGAGGCGAATGCGCATGATCACGCGTACACATGACTCACGCGTACGCGTGACATGCTATTCTCTCCACGCGTGCGCGTGGGTCTGTTTGCTACAAAACTGGATTTTGGGTGTTTTAAACCAGATTTTCACTTCTAAACCTCCATTTTCCTCTCTTTTAGACTTAGGGTATAGTACTAAGTCCAGTAGCTAATTAGAGCGAGGAAAATAAGATAACTTGGTGATGAAGTAAGAGGTAAAATAATGAGTTATATGAAGAAGATGAGAATGTTAAATGAAGTTTTATGCCATGGCTTGATAAATGATTACATAATGATTATGAAAATGAAATGGTATGAATAATGATATTTGAGACACGAGTTTCCCTGGGAAAGAATCGTGGCTTGCCACCACGTGTTCCAGGTTGAAACTCGATACTCTGTTGACCCTACGTCGTAAGGGTGACCGGGCACGTATAAATTTTCGGGTATGGATAGCCCCCATTGAGTGATTTGAATGATGAATGAATGTGAAATCTATGCATAGACTCATGGGGATGTGCGAAGGGGGACAGTCTAAGGTTTTCGGACTTGTCGGGTTGGCTAGATAACCGACAGATGAGCCTCATCAGCCATAGGACAGGCATGCATCACGTGCATTTGTTTGTTTTGATTGCTATGCATTTCCTGGGTTTGCCTAATTTAATGTATACCTCCTACTACCTGTTATACTTGCTACTTGCACTATCTGCTTATTACTTGTGCGTGAACTTGTTTGGTTGCTTGTCTCTGCTGAATTATGGATAACGGAGGGACGGAGGAAAGGGTGAAGTGGTTTGGTGTTATATTAGGGTTAAAATTGAGTAAGTTTAGGAAGGTCTATAATACCTACCCCTATTTATGGCTTCTGTTTAGTAATTAAGTTTAACAATTGTACGACGGAGTTCTAGGATTGTCTCTGGCATTCCCAGAACCTTATTTATTATACGTGTGGCACCTTTACTATGCTAAGAACCTCCGGTTCTCTTCCCATACTGTGTTGTTGTTTTCAGATGCAGGTCGAGAGGCTCCTCGCTAGGCGTCTGGATCTTGAAGCGGAGTAGTCCCTGGGTTGTTTTGGGTTTTATGATTGTATATATATGTACCTATGTATCTAGCTTGCTCTCCGAGAAACTTGCTTATTTTGCTCCTCATAGAGGTTGATGGAGAGATAGGGCCTTATTTTGTATTTTGTGTATTTTGGGATACCTATATATGTATATATATATACCCTCCGGCCAGCCTTGGCTTCGCAGGCTGAGTCAGGAGCTAGTTATGCTGTATTATTGGCTTTCCTTTACTTTCTCACTTATTCTTATCCTTATCTTCTAGGTTTCTTAGCACGTAAGTAATCCTATTCCTTGAGCGTTGCACTTTTTATTTTGCGATTTTGTTTACCCGTACTTTAAGACTCCTAGTATATTATCTCTTTTCACTATTATATGTATCTATTTTATGGATTAGAGGTCCGTAATACTACACTACCTCTGTGATGAGCGGATAATTTATACGCTTTTTGGCATTGTTTTTAGTATGTTTTTAGTAGGATCTAGTTACTTTTAGGGATGTTTTCATAAGTTTTTATGTTAAATTCACATTTCTGGACTTTACTATGAGTTTGTGTGTTTTTCTGTGATTTCAGGTATTTTCTGGCTGAAATTGAGGGACTTGAGCAGAAATTAGATTCAGAGGTTGAAGAAGGACTGCTGATGCTGTTGGATTCTGACCTCCCTGCACTCAAAGTGGATTTTCTGGAGCTACAGAACTCGAAATGGCGCGCTTCCAATTGTGTTGGAAAGTAGACATCTAGGGCTTTCCAGCAATATATAATAGTCCATACTTTGGCCAAGAATAGATGACGTAAACTGGCGTTCAACGCCAGCCTTCTGCCCAAATCTGGCGTCCAGCGCCAGAAAAGGATCCAAAACCAGAGTTGAACGCCCAAACTGGCACAGAAACTGGCGTTCAACTCCACAAATGGCCTCTGCACGTGCAACACTTAAGCTCAGCCCAAACACACACCAAGTGGGCCCCGGAAGTGGATTTATGCATCAATTACTTACTCATGTAAACCCTAGTGAC
The DNA here is from genome assembly GCF_059453495.1 of Arachis ipaensis. Classification (NCBI taxonomy): domain Eukaryota; kingdom Viridiplantae; phylum Streptophyta; class Magnoliopsida; order Fabales; family Fabaceae; genus Arachis; species Arachis ipaensis. The sequence continues at coordinate 127,439,946 of NC_142438.1, forward strand.
TAGTTTATTATAAATAGGACCTTTTACTAGTCTTTTTGACCATCTTTGGTCTCAGTTTTATTCCATTGTTCATCTTAGGAGACTATTGATCTCGTTTAGGAGGCTGGCCATCTCGGCCATGCCTGGACTTTCACTTATGTATTTTCATACGGTAGAGTTTCTACACTCCATAGATTAAGGTGTGGAGCTCTGCTGTTCCTCAAAGATTAATGCAAAGTACTACTGTTTTCTATTCAATTCTTCTTATTTCGCTTCTAAGATATCCATTCGCACCCAAGAACGTGATGAAGGTGATGATTATGTGTGACGCTCATCACCATCTCCCTTATGAACGCGTGCCTGACAAACACTTCTGTTCTACATGAATTAAGCTAGAATGAATATCTCTTAGATCTCCTAACCAGAATCTTCGTGGCGTAAGCTAGAATGATGGCGGCATTCAAGAGAATCCGGAAAGTCTAAACCTTGTCTGTGGTATTCCGAGTAGGATTCAATGATTGAATGACTGTGACGAGCTCCTAACTCGCGATTGCAGGGCGTTAGTGACAGACGCAAAAGGATAGTAAATCCTATTCCAGCATGATCGAGAACCGACAGATGAATAGCCGTGCCGTGACAGGGTGCGTGAGCATATTATTCACTGAGAGGATAAGATGAAGCCATTGACAAGGGTGATGCCTCCAGACGATTAGCCGTGCCGTGACAGGGCATTGGATCATTTTCCCGAGAGATGACCGAAAGTAGCCATTGACAGTGGTGATGTATCACATAAGGCTAGCCATGGAAGGGAGTAAGACTGATTGGATGAAGATAGCAGGAAAGCAGAGGTTCAGAGGAACGAAAAGCATCTTCATTCGCTTATCTGAAATTCCTGCCAATGAATCTACATAAGTATCTCTATCCCTTTTATTGTTTATTTTAATCTAATCAAGTATCATGTTTAAATCCGCCTGACTGAGATTTACAAGGTGACCATAGCTTGCTTCATACCAACAATCTCTGTGGATTCGACCCTTACTCACGTAAGGTTTATTACTTGGACGACCCAGTACACTTGCTGGTTAGTTGTATCGAAGTTGTGACAATTATGAATTAAGATCAGAGCACCAAGCTTTGGAGCCATTACCAGGATTTGTTCGAGCCTGGAGATCACAATTTTGTGCACCAAGTTTTTGGCGCCGTTGCCGGGGATTGTTTGAGTCTTCGGCAAGCTTTTGGTCCGGTAACATCAGTGCCAGATTCCCTTTTGATCCGGCAACAGCACCAAGTTTTTGGAGCCGTTGCCGGGGATTGTTTGAGTTTGGACAACTGACGGTTCATCTTGTTGCTCAGATTAGGTAACTTTCTTTTTGTTTTCTTTTCAAAAAATTTTTCAAAAATATTTCTAAAATTTTCTCATCTGTTTTCAAAAAAAAAAAAAATGTTTTCAAAAATTTTCTTCAGAGTTTTTAAGAATGAATTCTAGTGTTTCATGAAGCATGTGAAGCCTGGCTGGCTGTAAAGGCATGTCTAAATTCTTTTGGACTGAGGCTTGCAATTTGTTATCAAAGAGCAATATACTCTCGTGTTAAAGACTAAAGCTTGGCTGGCCATTGGCCATGTCTAGTGTTTTGGACTGGAGCTTTCATTGAAAGCTTGGCTGGCTATTGAGCCATGTCTAATTCCTGGACTGAAGCTTTAGACTAACATGGCAAGATTCCTGGAATTCATATTAAAAATTTTGGAATCCTTATTTTTTTCTTTTTCATACTATTTTCGAAAAAATCCAAAAAAAAATTAGAAAATCATAAAAATAAAAAATATTTTGTGTTTCTTGTTTGAGTCTTGAGTCATATCATAAGTTTGGTGTCACTTGCATGTGCATCTTGCATTTTTTCGAAAATATCATGCATTCATAGTGTTCTTCATGATCTTCAAGTTGTTCTTGGTAAGTCTTCTTGTTTGATCTTGATGATTTTTTGTTTTGTGTCTTTCCATGTTTATCATATGCATTCTTGAATTCTTAGTGTCTAAGCATTAAAGAATTCTAAGTTTGGTGTCTTGCATATTTTATTTGCATTAAAAATTTTTCAAAAATTATGTTCTTGATGTTCATCATGACATTCAAAGTGTTCTTGGTGTTCATCTTGACATTCATAGCATTCTTGCATGCATTCATTGTTTTGATCTAAAAATTTCATGCATTGCATCATTTTTCTTGTTTTTCTCTTGCATCATAAAAATTCAAAAATCAAAAAAATATCTTTCCCTTTTTCTCTCATCAAATTCGAAAGTTGATTTGACTTTTTCAAAAATTTTTAAAATCAAGTTGTTTCTTATGAGTCAAATCAAATTTTCAATTTGAAAATCTTATCTTTTTCAAAATCTTTTTCAAAAATCAAATCTTTTTCAAAATTCTTAGTTATTTTCGAAAATTCCAAAAATATTTTTCAAAAATATTTTTCTTATTTTTATACCAAATTTTCGAAAATAACATAATCAATTAATGTTTTGATTAAAAAATTTGAAGTTTGTTACTTGCTTGTTAAGAAAGATTCAAACTTTAAGTTCTAGAATCATATCTTGTGATTTCTTATGAATCAAGTCATTAATTGAGATTTTAAAAATCAAATCTTTTTCAAAAACTAATTTCTATCATATCTTTTCAAAAAATATCTTCTCATCTTATCTTTTTCAAAAATATATTTTTAAAATATCTTTCCTAACCTCCTAACTTCCTATCTTTTCAAAATTTGTTTCAACTAACTAACTAACTTTTTGTTTGTTTCTTAACTTTTTCAAAACTACCTAACTAACTCTCTCTCTCTCTCTAATTTTCGAAAATATCTTCCCTCTTTTTCAAAAATTTCTTTTTTATTAACTAATTATTTTTATTTTTAAATTTTAAAAAATTTTTCGAAAATTTCCAACATTTTTTAAAAAAAAAACCATTTTTCAAAAATCACTAACTCTTTTTCAAAATAATTTTCGAAAATTATCCCTCCCCCATCCTATTCTATTTATTCATTCATATCCTAACATCTCATCTCACATCTCTTCCATCTGTACAGTTGTGTTTCTTCCTTTACATCACATTCTTTGTCTCCCCCTCTTTTCTTCCACTCACAAAGGGATCCCTATATTATGGTATAAAGGATCTCTATTATTATTATTATTTTTCTGTGCCTTCTTCTTTGTCATATGAGCAGGAGCAAGGATAAGAACATTCTTGTGGAAGCAGATCCAGAACCGGAAAGGACTCTGAAGAGAAAATTAAGAGAAGCTAAAATACAACAATCCAGAGATAACCTTTCAGAAATTTTCAAACAGGAAGAGGAGATGGCAGCCGAAAATAATAATAATGTAAGGAAGATGCTTGGTGACTTCACTGCACCTAATTCCAATTTACATGGAAGAAGCATCTCCATTCCTGCCATTGGAGCAAACAACTTTGAGCTGAAACCTCAATTAGTTTCTCTGATGCAGCAGAACTGCAAGTTTCATGGACTTCCATTTGAAGATCCTTTTCAGTTCTTAACTGAATTCTTGCAGACATGTGATACTGTTAAGACTAATGGAGTAGATCCTGAAGTCTACAGGCTCATGCTTTTCCCTTTTGCTGTAAGAAACAGAGCTAGATTATGGTTGGATTCTCAACCTAAAGACAGCCTGAACTCTTGGGATAAGCTAGTCACGGCTTTCTTAGCCAAGTACTTTCCTCCTCAAAAGCTGAGCAAGCTTAGAGCTGATGTTCAAACCTTCAGACAGAAAGATACAAACAGTTGACCAAAAAGTGTCCTTCTGACATGCTTTCAGAATGGACCATCCTGGATATATTCTATGATGGTTTATCTGAGCTATCAAAGATGTCACTGGACACTTCTGCAGGTGGATCCATTCACCTAAAGAAAATGCCTGCAGAAGCTCAAGAACTCATTGATATGGTTGCTAATAACCAGTTCATGTACACTTCTGAAAGGAATCCTGTGAGTAATGGGACGCCTATGAAGAAGGGAGTTCTTGAGGTTGATACTCTGAATGCCATATTGGCTCAGAATAAAATATTGACTCAGCAAGTCAATATGATTTCTCAGAGTCTGCATGGAATGCAAGCTGCATCCAACAGTACTCAAGAGGCATCTTCTGAAGAAGAAGCTTATGATCCTGAGAACCCTGCAATAGCAGAGGTAAATTACTTAGGTGAACCTTATGGAAACACCTATAACTCAACATGGAGAAATCATCCAAATTTCTCATGGAAGGATCAAAAGCCCCAACAAGGCTTTAATAATGGTGGAAGAAACAGGTTTAGCAATAGCAAACCTTTTCCATCATCAACTCAGCAACAGATAGAGAACTCTGAACAAAATGCTTCTAATTTAGCAAATCTAGTCTCTGATCTATCTAAGGCCACTGTAAGTTTCATGAATGAAACAAGGTCTTCCATTAGAAATTTGGAGGCACAAGTGGGCCAGCTGAGTAAAAGGATCACTGAAATCCCTCCTAGTACTCTCCCAAGCAATACAGAAGAGAACCCAAAAGGAGAGTGCAAGGCCATTGACATAAGCGCCATGGCCGAACCTGTGAGGAGAGGAGAGGACGTGAATCCCAAGGAGGAAGACCTCCTGGGACGTCCAGTGGTCAATAAGGAGCTTCCCTCTGAGGAATCAAGGGACTCTGAGGCTCATCTAGAGACCATAGAGATCCCATTGAACCTCCTTATGCCCTTCATGAGCTCTGATGAGTATTCCTCTTCTGAAGAGAATGAGGATGTTACTGAAGAGCAAACTGCCAAGTTTCTTGGTGCAATCATGAAGCTGAATGCCAAATTATTTGGCATTGATGCTTGGAAAGTTGAACCTCCCTTGTTCATCAATGAACTAAGTGATCTGGATCAACTGACATTGCCTCAGAAGAGACAGGATCCTGGAAAGTTCATAATACCCTGTACCATAGGCACCATGATCTTTAAGGCTCTATGTGACCTTGGTTCAGGAATAAACCTCATGCCCCTCTCTGTAATAGAGAAACTGGGAATCTATGGGGTGCAAGCTGCTAAAATCTCACTAGAGATGGCAGACAGCTCAAGAAAGCAGGCTTATGGACAAGTAGAAGATGTATTAGTAAAGGTTGAGGGCCTTTACATCCCTGCTGATTTCATAGTCCTGGATACTGGAAAGGAAGAGGATGAATCCATCATCCTAGGAAGAACTTTTCTGGCCACAGCAAGAGCTGTGATTGATGTTGACAGAGGTGAAATAGTCCTTCAATGGAATGAGAACTCCCTTGTATTCAAAACTCAAGGATCTCCCTCTGTAACCATGGAGAGGAAGCAGAAAAAGCTTCTCTCCAAGCAGAGTCAACCAGAGCCCCCACAGTCAAACTCTAAGTTTGGTGTTGGGAGGCCACAACCAAACTCTAAGTTTGGTGTTGAACTCCCATATCCAAACTCTAAGTTTGGTGTTGGAAAGTCTCAACAAAGCTCTGCACAACTGTGAGGCTCCATGAGAGCCCACTGTCAAGCTATTGACATTAAAGAAGCGCTTGTTGGGAGGCAACCCAATGTTTATCTAATTCTTATTTTTATTGTTTTCTTAGGTTCATGATCATGTGGAGTCATAAAATAAATATCAAAATTGAAAACGGAATCAAAAACAGCAGAAGAAAAATCACACCCTGGAGGAGCATCTGTCTGGCGTTCAGCGCCAGAACAGAGCATGGTTCTGGCGCTGAACGCCCAAAATGGGCAGCTTCTGGGCGCTGAACGCCAGAACAGGCATGGTTCTGGCGTTCAACGCCAGAAATGGCACACAAATGGGCGTTGAACACCCAAAATGGCCACCAACCTGGCGCTGAACGCCCAGAGTTGGGTACAAGGGCATTTTTACATGCCTAATGGGTGCAGGGATGTAAATCCTTGAACATCTCAGGATCTGTGGACCCCACAGGATCCACTCAGGATCTGTGGACCCCACAGGATCCCCACCTACCTCCACTCACTTCTTCTCACCACTCTCTTTCACACAACCCCACAAACACTCTTCCCCATAAACCTACCTCATAAACTCCACCTACCTTCAAAATTCAAAACCAATTTCCCACCCAAACCCACCCATATGGCCGAACCTTAACCCCCCTCCCTTCCCTATATAAAGACCCCCATTCTTCATCAAATTCACACAACATACCTCTCTACACTCTTCTTAGCCGAAACCTCATCTCCCTCTCCCTCTCCATATTTCTTCTTCTTCTTCTTCTATTCTTTTGTTTATTGCTCGAGGGCGAGCAATATTCTAAGTTTGGTGTGGTAAAAGCATAGCTTTTTTGTTTTTCCATTACCATTGATGGCATCTAAGACCGGAGAATCCTCTAGAAGAGGGAAAGGGAAGACAAAAGCTTCCACATCCGAGTCATGGGAGATGGAAAAGTTCATCTCCAAAGCCCATCAAGACCACTTCTATGATGTTGTGGCCAAGAAGAAGGTGATCCCTGAGGTCCCTTTTAAACTCAAAAGAAATGAGTATCCGGAGATCCGACATGAAATTCAAAGAAGAGGTTGGGAAGTTCTAACAAATCCCATCCAACAAGTCGGCATCCTAATGGTTCAAGAGTTCTATGCCAATGCATGGATCACCAAGAACCATGATCAAAGTAAGAACCCGGATCCAAAGAACTATGTTACAATGGTTCGGGGAAAATACTTAGATTTTAGTCCGGAAAATGTGAGGTTGGCGTTCAACTTGCCATACATGGAAGAGAACGCACGCCCCTACACAAGGAGAGTCAACTTTGATCAAAGGTTGAACCAAGTCCTTATGGACATATGTGTAGAAGGAGCTCAATGGAAGATTGACTCCAAAGGCAAGCCGGTTCAACTAAGAAGATTGGACCTCAAGCCTATAGCTAGAGGATGGTTGGAGTTTATTCAATGCTCAATCATTCCCACTAGCAACCGGTCTGAAGTTACTATAGACCGGGCCATCATGATCCATAGCATCATGATTGGAGAAGAGGTGGAAGTTCATGAGATTATACCTCAAGAACTCTACAAGGTGGCTGACAAGTCCTCCACTATGGCAAGGTTAGCCTTTTCTCACCTCATTTGCCACCTATGCAATTCAGCTGGGATTGACATAGAGGGAGATATCCTCATCAAAGAGGACAAGCCCATCACTAAGAAAAAGATGGAGCAAGCAAGAGAGCCCAGTCATGGAGCTCAAGAGGCGCAAGAAGCTCATCACCATGAGATTCCGGAAATGCCTCAAATGCACTTTCCTCCACATAATTATTGGGAGCACATCAACACCTCCCTAGAAGAATTGAGTTCCAATATGGGACAACTAAGGGTGGAACATCAAGAGCACTCCATCATGCTTCATGAAATAAGAGAAGATCAAAAAGCAATGAGGGAGGAGCAACAAAGACAAGGAAGAGACATAGAAGAGCTCAAGGACATCATTGGTTCCTCAAGAAGGAAACGCCACCATCACTAAGGTGGATTCATTCCTTGTTCTTGCTTTCTCTGTTTTTCGTTTTCTATATTATGTGCTTATCTATGTTTGTGCCTTCATTACATGATCATTAGTAGTTAGTAACTTTGTCTTAAAGATATGAATGTCCTATGAATCCATCACCTCTCTTAAAAGAAAAATGTTTTAATTCAAAAGAACAAGAAGTACATGAGTTTCGAATTTATCCTTGAACTTAGCTTAATTATATTGATGTGGTGACAATGCTTCTTGTTTTCTGAATGTATGCTTGAACAGTGCATATGTCTTTTGAAGTTGCTGTTTAAGAATGTTAAATATGTTGGCTCTTGAAAGAATGATGACTAGGAGACATGTTATTTGATAATCTGAAAAATCATAAAAATGATTCTTGAAGCAAGAAAAAGCAGCAAAGAACAAAGCTTGCAGAAAAAAAAAAGGGCGAAAAAAATAGAAAAAAAAATAGAAAGAAAAAGAAAAAGCAAGTAGAAAAAGCCAATAACCCTTAAAACCAAAAGGCAAGGGCAAATAAAAAGGATCCCAAGGCTTTGAGCATCAGTGGATAGGAGGGCCTAAAGGAATAAAATCCTAGTCTAAGCGGCTAAACCAAGCTGTCCCTAACCATATGCTTGTGGCGTGTAGGTGTCAAGTGAAAACTTGAGACTGAGCGGTTAAAGTCAAGGTCCAAAGCAAAAAAAAAGAGTGTGCTTAAGAACCCTGGACACCTCTAATTGGGGACTTTAGCAAAGCTGAGTCACAATCTGAAAAGGTTCACCCAATTATGTGTCTGTGGCATTTATGTATCCGGTGGTAATACTGGAAAACAAAGTGCTTAGGGCCACGGCCAAGACTCATAAAGAAGCTGTGTTCAAGAATCATCATACTGAACTAGGAGAGTCAATAACACTATTCGAAATCTGAAGTTCCTACAGATGCCAATCATTCTGAACCTCAATGGATAAAGTGAGATGTCAAAACTATTCAAGAGGCAAAAAGCTATAAGTCCTGCTCATATGATTGCAGCTATGTTTCATTGATAGTTTGGAATTTATAGTATATTCTCTTCTTTTTATCCTATTTGATTTTTAGTTGCTTGGGGACAAGCAACAATTTAAGTTTGGTGTTGTGATGAGCGGATAATTTATACGCTTTTTGGCATTGTTTTTAGTATGTTTTTAGTAGGATCTAGTTACTTTTAGGGATGTTTTCATAAGTTTTTATGTTAAATTCACATTTCTGGACTTTACTATGAGTTTGTGTGTTTTTCTATGATTTCAGGTATTTTCTGGCTGAAATTGAGGGACTTGAGCAGAAATCAGATTCAGAGGTTGAAGAAGGACTGCTGATGCTGTTGGATTCTGACCTCTCTGCACTCAAAGTGGATTTTCTGGAGCTACAGAACTCGAAATGGCGCGCTTCCAATTGTGTTGGAAAGTAGACATCCAGGGCTTTCCAGCAATATATAATAGTCCATACTTTGGCCAAGAATAGACGACGTAAACTGGCGTTCAACGCCAGCCTTCTGCCCAAATCTGGCGTCCAGCGCCAGAAAAGGATCCAAAACCAGAGTTGAACGCCCAAACTGGCACAGAAACTGGCGTTCAACTCCACAAATGGCCTCTGCACGTGCAACACTTAAGCTCAGCCCAAACACACACCAAGTGGGCCCTGGAAGTGGATTTATGCATCAATTACTTACTCATGTAAACCCTAGTGACTAGTTTATTATAAATAGGACCTTTTACTAGTCTTTTTGACCATCTTTGGTCTCAGTTTTATTCCATTGTTCATCTTAGGAGACTATTGATCTCGTTTAGGAGGCTGGCCATCTCGGCCATGCCTGGACCTTCACTTATGTATTTTCATACGGTAGAGTTTCTACACTCCATAGATTAAGGTGTGGAGCTCTGCTGTTCCTCAAAGATTAATGCAAAGTACTACTGTTTTCTATTCAATTCTTCTTATTTCGCTTCTAAGATATCCATTCGCACCCAAGAACGTGATGAAGGTGATGATTATGTGTGACGCTCATCACCATCTCCCTTATGAACGCGTGCCTGACAAACACTTCTGTTCTACATGAATTAAGCTAGAATGAATATCTCTTAGATCTCCTAACCAGAATCTTCGTGGTGTAAGCTAGAATGATGGCGGCATTCAAGAGAATCCGGAAAGTCTAAACCTTGTCTGTGGTATTCCGAGTAGGATTCAATGATTGAATGACTGTGACGAGCTCCTAACTCGCGATTGCAGGGCGTTAGTGACAGACGCAAAAGGATAGTAAATCCTATTCCAGCATGATCGAGAACCGACAGATGAATAGCCGTGCCGTGACAGGGTGCGTGAGCATATTATTCACTGAGAGGATAAGATGAAGCCATTGACAAGGGTGATGCCTCCAGACGATTAGCCGTGCCGTGACAGGGCATTGGATCATTTTCCCGAGAGATGACCGAAAGTAGCCATTGACAGTGGTGATGTATCACATAAGGCCAGCCATGGAAGGGAGTAAGACTGATTGGATGAAGATAGCAGGAAAGCAGAGGTTCAGAGGAACGAAAAGCATCTTCATTCGCTTATCTGAAATTCCTGCCAATGAATCTACATAAGTATCTCTATCCCTTTTATTGTTTATTTTAATCTAATCAAGTATCATGTTTAAATCCGCCTGACTGAGATTTACAAGGTGACCATAGCTTGCTTCATACCAACAATCTCTGTGGATTCGACCCAGTACACTTGCTGGTTAGTTGTATCGAAGTTGTGACAATTATGAATTAAGATCAGAGCACCAAGCTTTGGAGCCATTACCAGGATTTGTTCGAGCCTGGAGATCACAATTTCGTGCACCACTCTGTTCTACGACTTAAGCGTAAAACTCTATATAGTAGGGTGTTATATATATATATATATATATATATATATATATATATATATATATATATATATATATATATATATATATATATATATATATATATATATATATATATATATATATATGCTTGATGTACACGTTAAAACTAGTTAACTTAAGCCCTTTATCTATTAGCCTTTATTTATTTATCGAACTATAACAATTTTAAAGTCTTTGTTTTTTTAGATTGATTATTTACCTCTTTGATGCTTTTGTCTTAAGTATTTTCTTAATTCTAACTTCTACTCCTCTTTTCTTTTTCTTTCTTTTCTGTAAGGAAGGTTTTCTTTTCCATTTTATTTTTTTGGCTTTGGAACCAGCTTTTCTTTCTTTCAGTAATTTTTTTAGAAAGTGCAGAATTTTCCAATGAGTAAGCAACTTTTTCGAATAATCTTGTGTGCTACGTATTGTCCTGGATGCTAGTAATTATGTTTTCTCTTTTTCATTTTTAGAGTTATTCTCCTAGTTTATTTCAAGCAGTATAACTATTGCATAGTATACATTCCCTTAATTTAGTTAAAATTTATTATTAAGTTTTTTTGGTAGTCTGACTCTATTATTTGAATTTTCGTTGTTCTATTATATCATTAAATTAGATATTAATAAGAGTTGGATTTCAAAGCCACGAGATGGTCTAGAATATAGGGACGGTTTGAACAGATTTTTAGATTTTGCATTTGCCAATGCATCATTCGATGGATGATACATTGAGTATGTCCGAAGTATGGGTTCTGCCTTTTCCAAAATAGAGAGGTTGCATACGATCTTCTGCTGATAAACCCTTTCCCCTCTAGTTATATATTTTGGATACATCACGGTGAGAGATGTGTGGTAGAGATCTCTAGTGACGGACAAGAAGAAGAATCCTATAGAAATTTCAACTCCCTAATGCTTGATATGGTCCACGAGGCATTCAACTTCCCAAGACTTCATGGCGATAAAGAAGACTCATTGATGAACATGTTGGAGGGAATGCAGAGGAGTTGCCGTACTTATACAATGAACCTAGTCGCAGGGCCCGCAATTTTCATGATCTACTCGATGATGGAGAGCAAGAATTATACCCGGGATGTTCAAAGTTCTCTAAGCTGTCTTTCTTGGTGGCTCTATCATATAAAATCCATGTGCGGAGTGAGCGACAAGGCCTTCAAAATGATATTGGATTTACTGGCGGACGTCTTTGAGCTTGCACAGATTTTGAGCAATATGCATGATGGCAAAAAGATCATATGAAAGCTCGGTATTGCGTACAAGAAGATAGATGCATGCCCAAATGACTGCATGCTATACCAGGGCAGTGACGAAGAACTGTCTAAATGCAAACGATGTGGGACATAGAGATAGAAGCAAAAGACTAAGAAGAACTATAGAGTGAGGATCAACATGGTTGTAAAGAAGAATGGGAAATTGCAAGCGGCAAAGATTCTTCGTTACTTCCCCCTTGTTCCATGATTGCAGTGGTTATACATGTCTAATAAGACAGTCATTGATATGTTGTGGCATAAGAGAGGTCGTAACTCTGACGGTATGTATAGGCATCCAAGGGACGGCAAGGCATGGAAGGCATTTGACAGAAGATATTCTGACTTTTCTGGCGATCCACGCAGTGTTCGCTTAGCCTTAGCTAGTGATGGTTTAACCCTTTTGGAAATATGAGCTCAAAGTACATAATTTGGCTCGTGGTTCTTATTCTGTATAACCTACCTCCCTAAATTTGTGTCAAACCCACCTTTTTTACCTCTCCATGATTATTCCTGGTCCTAAAATGTCTGGAAATGATATAGATGTCTACCTACAACCTTGATCGGTGAGTTGAAGTAGTTGTGGGTTGGTGTTAAAATGTACAATGCTAACGAAAAAAAACCTTCAAGATGTATGCTGCGTTGATGTGGACAATCAGCAATTTTTCAGGCTTGGGCAACTTATCCGGGTGGACATACAGTGGGAGAGCTTGTCCTGCGTACAATTTGGATGCTGAGACTAACCAACTGACACACAGTCAGAAATGGTGTTTGATGGGTCATCGTTGCTTTTTGAATCATGACCACAGATATAGAAAATACCTGGATAGATTTGATAGAAAGATAGAGGCTAGAGGTCCACCTGTCAAATTCTCTAGTGGAGACGTTATGAGACAATTAGAGGATGTGCATGTCCAACTTGGCAAGGTGCAATCGGTTACTGGGAAAAAGACACACGAACAGCATACTGCCGTGCAAGACGAATCTCCTTGGAAGAAGAGGAGTATATTCTTTGAGCTCCTATATTGGGAGAACAATGGATTGCATAACAATTTTGACGTGATGCACATAGAGAAAAATGTGTGCGACAACATAGTTTTCATCATACTGAACGAGAAAAGTAAATCTAAAGACCACCTTACAGCTCGAAAAGACCTCCAGTTGATGGGAATCAAGCATGAATTGTGGCCACAGGAAAATGGAAAGTACCCCTCCATTGTCTTTACTATATATGTCCAATCCAGAGAAGGATGTCTTTCTAAGGACTATCAAGAATGTGGTCTTTCCAGATGGATACTCCAACAACATTTCTCACTGTGTTGACTTACGACAGCGTAAGTTGTCGGGCTTGAAAAGTCACGACTGTCATATTCTAATGGAACATCTACTGCCAATTGCGTTAAGGAATGCATTGCCTGCCCCAGTGTCTTTTGTCCTGGCGGATTTATCATCCTTTTTTAGTAGAATATGCAGCAAATCCACAGACCTTCAATAACTTGTTCTTCTTCAGGATTATGTGGTCCATACTCTGTGCCACATGGAAATGATTTTCCTTCCTTCTTTCTTCACAGTCATGGTTCACTTGACTATGCATCTGGTCGAGGAGGTGCACCTCAGTGGCCCAGTATATTATCGGTGGATATACCCAATTGAAAGGTAATTATCAAACAAATTTGTTTTTGTATTTTTTATTCTGGTAACCCACACATACTAAGTCACGTGTTATATTCTCAAAGGTACCTATGTTGTCTCAAGCAGTACGTGCGTAATAGATCACAACCAGAGGGCTCAATTGCAGAGGGATGCTTATCTGAGGAGATTCTCATATTATGTTCAAGATACCTAGATAATGTCGAGAGTAGGATTAATCGACCAATGCGTGTTAACGATCGACCGTGTGAACCTATGCCTAGTGAAAGTGCAACCATGTTCGCACTGTGGGGGCTATTTATTTTTACACTGTCACACCAACTGAAAAATTTCAAGCTCACTGTCACGTATTGGTCAATTGCCTGGCCGTGAAAAAATTCGTAGAGTAAGTGCATTTGAAATTATGGAATACGATAATGATCTACTATAGTTGGAGATTCTGACATGAAACTATCGTGATCTATCCAGTGATTTTAGGGCCATCACAAAGAGAAAGTTGTGAAGTAAGACAAGGTCCCAGTCTCACATAAACAGTGTTGTGCACAGAGAATTTCCCGAGTGGTTCAAGCGTGAAGTGAATCCTATTATGATTAATCCATTTACATATTTGATGGTGTCTTATCGTTTGTATCCCAAATTGATGAAACGCGTAATTGTTCCCTGCCAGGTTCCATTGGGAAGCATTAGGCATTCGAATGAATTGCAGTGGCTTACATGTGGCCCCAATATTCAAGTTAGCCACTTTACATCTTACAATGTAAATGGATTTAAGTTTAGAACCCTATTGAGAGAGGAAGGGTTAAAAACCCACAATAGCAGGGTTTATGTCACTTTTGACACTAGGAGTTATGCAAGCATGTGCGACAATAATGTTGTTGTTGGTAGCGTCTCGTATTACGAAAGACTGGTGTACATCCTTGAGTTGAACTGCAGCGGTCAGTTTATAGTCGTCTTGTTTAGATGTATCTAGGCAAACACCACCTCTGGAGAGGCATAAAATAAGACTTTTTGGGACACATAATGGTTAAGTTCTCTCATCTGATTCATACCGGTGATAAAAAAGATGACGAACTGTACATTCTTGCATCCAAAGCTCACCTTGTATACTATGTGGATAATTAAGTTGATAAGGAATAGAGTGTAGTAGTCCATGTGAAGCTAAGAGATTTGTTTAACATGAGTGTTTCGAGGGTTACCTGAAACTGAAGATCGATCTCGGATAAGATCTGCTGTGGTGGCCGGAGCTGTCGTGTCCGACTTGTTGGATCTGGTGGTGCTGCTGATCCTTGATCACCGGAGGGTGGTGGTACCTGCAAGAGACTCCGATGCTTAAGTTAGCATGGGCTTTAAGTAGGTTTTTTTGTGTAGAATCAGAGTATGAGTTATACCTGGGTGCTCCTGTGTATTTATAGTGGTGCGGGCTGACCTTTCTAGATAAGATAAGTTAGTTATCTTATCTTATCTTTGAGTGAAGTCATCTTATCTTTTAGGCCAGCCTCCTTCGGAGTGGGCTATGTCCCTATGTTTGGGCCTACTTGGGCCTTTATAGTGATTTGTCCGAGCTCTTTAAGGAGAGGTCGGGTGCGATCCAACCTAAAGAGGTCGGTCACTTTTGTCTTCGGTCAACCTGGGCTGCGTAACTCGACCCAGGGTATAAACAGTGCCCCTACTTGAGCTTGACTTTTACCTTTTAAGGTTGTGTCTTCAGACTTCGACCCTTTTTGAGAAGTCGAGCTCGAGCATTTTGCTTTTTGGTCGATCTCTGTATAACTCCTGCTGGACTCCTTGAATGCGAAGCGTTTTTCTTTTTTCCTTGTTAATTGTGGCGCGTGTTGTGCTTTCTTGGGAACGTGTGAGGGTTAAATGCTCATTAATTCCCTTCGCCGTTTTCCTTTTTTCCCTCTTTCATTTCTCATTTTGAATTTCAAAGAATCACTTTACAGTTTCTTCCTCCCTTTCTTTTCGCTCTTTGCTCATTGTTTTCTGATTTCTCCTTGCTTGCACGCCCTCAAGCTTTCTATATTTTTTGCTCGAGAGAATTTTACTGGTGCAGATTTCGATTGTTGCCTCTTCCTTCGTGCTCGTTTCCTCTTTCTTTGCAGGTTGGTATTTCTTCCTTCGTTCTTCATTTCGATGGTAGCCTTTATACTGCATGTCTGCGAAGTTTTTGGTTTTCACCAAGTCTGTTTTGAAAAGCTTGATCCTTTCCGCCAAAAATTGCATCTTTTTATTTTTGATAAATGCTGCGATTCCCTTTACTTGCTTCTGTTTGAGGAAAAATGCATTCTTTTTTGGTGGTCTTGCTTTCCGTAGGGTTTTTGTTTATCGCTGTTTCTATCTCTTTTCTCCCTTGCATGATATCTTTTTGTACAAAGTTTTAGCCTTTGTTGAACAATTGGTAGGGAGGATATTATAGCTTTGATGATTTTTGCATGGTCTGTTGATGATGGTGGTTTTCTTGCTGTTTGTATGGAGTGACATTACCAGAAAAAGAGTTGAACTTTTGTATTTTCTTGTTTAGGGTTTAGACTGTCGAGTTCCCTTTCTTGAATTCTTGCCTTGTTATTGCCTCCAAAGGGTGCCCCTGGACTTTAATGTGAGTCCTGGGGTTTCTCTTTTACCGCCCTATCTGGCACTTGATGTTCTGCTGTTATTATCCGAGTTGTTTCTTTATTTGCCCGTGTTGTTTGGCAGTAACCCAATTTTTCTTTTTCTTACTATAGGAATAGTTGACCTATGTCTTCTCACAAAAATATTGTTGAAATGTCTACCAAGGTTCCTGAAGGCATGTCTGACTGACTGGACTCTATAGTCCTAATGTGTGTTACAGTGGCTGACCCTGAATACCGTGTGAGACTTAGGGGGTCTTATAGGGTTTGTAGTAATAGGGACGAGGAGAAGAAGTATGAATTGGTGTCACCTGACTCGGAGGAGAGGGTTAGCTTTCCATCCCTAACTCAGGGAAAATGGCCCCTTTTTTATGCCAATGACTATTTCTTTAGTTTGTTAAACATCACTATCCCTTTTACTGCTTTTGAATCCGACCTGTTGTGGTCTTGTAACGTAGCCCCTTCCTAGCTTCATCCGAATTCATGGGCCTTCATTAAGATTTTTCAACTACTGTGTCAAGAGTTGGGTGTCTGACCTTCCATATCTCTCTTCCTTTATCTGTTCGTGTTGACCAAACCTGGAGTAGCCAAGAAAAAGGCTTCTTGGGTCTCGTTTCGAGCTACCCAGGGAAAGAAGGTGTTTTCTATGTATGATGAATCTTTTCAGAACTTTAAGAATTACTACTTTAAAGTTCGAGCTGTTGAAGACGTCCACCATTTCTTTTTAGATGAAAATAACGAGCCAACTTTTTCTTTGTATTGGAAAAAAGATGTAGTTGCTACTAAGTATTCTTGGGAGAACCTGGATGAGGTTGAACAGGATTTTGTGACTGTGTTAGAGGAGAATTGGGGAGAGCCTACTCATCTCGATACGAAGAAGTTTTTAGGAGATCATTCCCTCCTTCGTGCTGAACTGGGTAGTGGCCGACCAATTTTTCTGTAGTTTTACTTTGTGGTTGAATTTTACCCTTTTCTATTTTGTGACATGTTTTCTTGGTTTCTGTTTTGCAGAGATGGTGAAATCTACAGACTCCATGAAATACTTTCGTAGAGCTAAGAAAGCAACAGCTGCTCAAAACATCTCTACAAAGGCTTCTGGTGAAGGATCTTCTCAAATTCCGAAGAAGCTGACTTTGGACACTTCCGGGCCGAGGAAGATCATCCCGACTCCCTAGGTTCGCGTGGTTTCTTCCGACCCTTTCCAGCCGACTTCTGGTGCTGCCTCTGCTCCTACTTCTAGTCCTCCTCCAAAAAAGCAAAAAATTGTTGATCCCTATGACTTGAATGCCCCTGATTTTGACGCCGTGGGGTTTGTTGACAATCAAATTACTCCCTATGGCCATCTTCCAATGGACGATGTGTCCATCCTTCGCCACTTGGATTTCATTACTAGCAATAGTGTTCGGATGGCCCATATGGGTGCAGCCTTGTTCCGTACTGTCCAGGGTTCCCCGGTCCATGCAACTAAGGCTTTTCTTGAGGATGCTAAATTAGAGTTTGATAGAATCAAGAGGTTGAAGGATGAGCTTGATGCTATGGTAATTAAGCTGGAGTTGGATCTAGAGAAGGAAAAGTCCCGAGCTACCAGGGCTGAGGCAGCTGCAAACTTGGCAGAGGAAATCTCGAAAAAATATAAGGAGAGCTACACCCGCACATATGGCGAGCTGCTAGAGATCAGGGAAAGGCTTCAATCCGCCCATGCTGATTATGCCGAGCTTCAGGGTCACCTGGTGGGTAGTGTGACTGATGCTTATGAGAACTTGAAGGCTCAAGTCCAGGTCCTTGCCCTTGAGCTCGACCTGACTCTCTTCAGCTTGGATAATGTGGTAGAGGACGGCAAGATAGTGCCGGCCCCTGATGATGAGGATGAAAGCCCGCCCCTTATGCCGCCAGGTAAAACTATAGCTACTTCAGCCTCTTCCGCCCCTCTGAGATCGACCAGCCAGAGTTTGATCCTGACGTGCAGATCTTAACTCTCCCCGATGGAACTGTTGATGCCGTCCCGCTCGCGACTGCTCCTCCTCCTTCAGCCATGGATGTCGCTACTGGGGAGAATTTGGACCCCTTATGATTTCTGTATATTTGTTTAGTCCGGCCTGTAGACTTTTGAAATTTTATTATTTTTTGTAACATTTCATGGTAGACGACTTTTCTGATACTTTTGGTTGGTTCTGTGCAGCCTTATTTTGGAAAAACAAAACACTTTTAAACTCTGAGGCCGCCACTTGGGTGGCCTTTTTGAGTCTTTAATGTTTTTTGATGGATATGTTTCTCTGATATGTTGATAATATATTTTGCAACCTTTGCAAATCTTTCTAGAGGGTTGGTTTTTTACTGTCCGACCTCTTTTTGATTATTTGTTTTGTCAATTCTCTGCCTGGTCGAGGTGATCCTTGGGGCTAATTTGTTCGACAACTTTTTAGTGTTCTCGTAGAACATTTTTAGTTATTCTGAACAATTTTGACAGCCTTGTTATCGAGTCGTGGCTTTTTGGGCGAAGCTGTGTCCCTTTTAGCGCACGCTTTTTTGAGCCTCAGATTATTTTTCTACCTTTTTCGGCCTTCTCCTTTCTTTGAGGTTGTCCGTGGTCTTTTTTGGATTGCGCGACCTCTTTATTTAAGCTTTTCAGTCATGTTCCAACAACTTTTTTGGATAGTGTTCCAAGGGGAACTTTTTCTTTATAGTTTGGTTGGACGACTTTTTAGCTTTTCCTTTGTCCTTGTGCGTTTGCTTTTTAAGTAGTGTCTTTGTCCTTCGTACCTTTCAGCAAAGCATTCCTGGCCTTTGCGAGATGTCTTTGTCCCTTTTTAGTGATCATTTTGTTGGTCCGACTTCTCTTGTCGGTCCTTCTTTAGTTTTTGTTGGTCTGACTTCTCTTGTCGGTCCTTCTTTAGTTTTTGTTGGTCCGACTTCTCTTGTCGATCCTTCTTTAGCTTTTTGTTGGTCAGACTTCTCTTATCGGTCCTTCTTTAGTTTTTGTTGGTCTGACTTCTCTTGTCGGTCCTTCTTTAGTTTTTTGTTGGTCCAACTTCTCTTATCGGTCCTTCTTTAGTTTTTGTTGGTCCGACTTCTCTTGTCGGTCCTTCTTTAGTTTTTGTTGGTCCGACTTCTCTTGTCGGTCCTTTTTTAGTTTTTGTTGGTCTGACTTCTCTTGTCGGTCCTTCTTAAGTTTTCATTGGTCCGACTTCTCTTGTCGGTCCAAGCTAAGTTATTTTTAGTAGTCCATTTTTAGTCAGACCTCGTCAGGCCGCTTTTTATGGATTACTTTTTATAAATATTGCATAAATCTGTTTTTATTGCTTTCACCTTGCCGACCTCTTTATAATCGGACGATGAATTTGGTTTTCACCTTACCGACCTTGTTGTAATTGGGCGATGAATTTGGTTTTCACCTTGCCGACCTTGTTGTAATCGGGCGATAAATTTTTGCGCTCAGATTAATGCGTCTTGGTAGGAAAAATTTTTAAGGAATCTGAAAAACTTTATTCAAGTAGAAAATAGGCATATAGACAAGAATATATACATATGAGTGCTTACCCTTCTACATCGGGAAATTTTGTAGATCTTGGTCTGGCGCCTCATTAAAAAATCTTTTCAGGAAAAAGAGTGCACTTTGACCTAGGATCTTTATTACTTTCTAACTATAGTACCTTCTTAGGTTACAGGCATGCCATGACCTTGGTAGCTCTCGTCCCTCGAGGTCGGACACCTTGTAGTAGTCCTTTCCCAGTACCTCTACAACTCGGTAAGGTCCTTTCCAGTTAGCTGCTAGCTTCCCTTCTCCTGATCGACCTACTCCGATGTCATTTCGGATTAGGATGAGATCGTCGTTGGCGAAACTTCGCTGAACTACCCTCTGATTATACCTTGAAGTCATTCGATGTTTTAACGCTTCCTCTCTAATCCGAGCTCTTTCTCGGACTTCTGGAAGTAGGTCAAGCTCTTCCCTTTGATTTTGGGAGTTGGCTGATGAGCGGATATTTTATACGCTTTTTGGGGATAATTTCATATAGTTTAGAGTATGTTTTAGTTAGTTTTTAGTCTATTTCTAGTAGTTTTTAGGAAAAATTCATATTTCTGGACTTTACTATGAGTTGTGTGTTTTTCTGTAATTTCAGGTATTTTTCTGGCTGAAATTGAAGGAGCTGAGCAAAAATCTGATTCAGGCTGAAAAAGGACTGCTGATGCTGTTGGATTCTGACCTCCCTGCACTCAAAGTGGATTTTCTGGAGCTAAAGAACTCGAAATGGCATGCTTCCAATTGCGTTGGAAAGTAGACATCCAGGGCTTTCCAGCAATGTATAATAGTCCATACTTTGCACAAGGATAGATGACGTAAACTGGCGTTCAACGCCAGTTCTCTGCCCAATTCTGGCGTCCAGCGCCAGAAAAGGATAAAAAACTGGAGTTGAACGCCCAAACTGGCATAAAAACTGGCGTTCAACTCTACAAATGGCCTCTGCACGAAATCTCAGCCCCAGCACACACCAAGTGGGCCCCAGCACACCAAGTGGGCCCCAGAAGTGGATCTCTGCATCATCCATCATAGTCCACTCATATTTTGTAACCCTAGGCTACTAGTTTAGTATTTAAATAACTTTTAGAGACTTATTCTGTATCTCATGACATTTCAGATCTAAACTTTGTATTCTCTGACGGCATGAGTCTCTAAACCCCATTGTTGGGGGTGAGGAGCTCTGCTGTGTCTCGATGAATTAATGCAAGTATTTCTGTTTTCCATTCAAACACGCTTGTTCCTATCTAAGATGTTCATTCGCGCTTAACTATGATGGAGGTGATGATCCGTGACATTCATCACCTTCCTCAAACCATGAACGCGTGCCTGACAACCACCTCCGTTCTATATACGATTGAATGAGTATCTCTTAGATTCCTTAATCAGAATCTTCGTAGTATAAGCTAGAACTTATGGCAGCATTCATGAGAATCCGGAAAGTCTAAACCTTGTCTGTGGTATTCCGAGTAGGATTCAAGGATTGAATGACTGTGACGAGCTTCAAACTCCTGAAGGCTGGGCGTTAGTGACAGACGCAAAAGGATAGTAAATCCTATTCCAACCGGATCGAGAACCAACCGGTGATTAGCCGTGCTGTGACAGAGCACGTGAGCGTAGTTTTCACTGGAAGGATGGAAGGTAGCCATTGACAACGGTGATCCACCAACACACAGCTTGCCATAGGGGGACGTGCGTGCGTGAACAAGAAAACAGAGGGAAGCAGAGATTCAAAAGACAAAGCATCTCCAAAACTCCAACATATTCTCCATTACTGCACAACAAGTAACTTTTAATTTATGCTCTACTGGTTACTCACAATTCAATTGATAAACATAATTGACTTCCTGACTAAGATTTACAAGATAACCATAGATTGCTTCAAACCAACAATCTCCGTGGGATTCGACCCTTACTCACGTAAGGTATTACTTGGACGACCCAGTGCACTTGCTGGTTAGTGGTACGAGTTGTGAAAAGTGTGATTCACAATTCGTGCACCATTGGCCTCTTCATTGTAGAGGATCATTCTGGGGGATCCTTCCTCTATCTCCACTGGGATCATTGCCTCCATTTCGTAAGCAAGTCGGAAGGGTGATTCTCCTGTAGTGGAGTACGGAGTTGTTCGATATGCCCATATGACTTGTGGGAGCTCTTCGGCCCAAGCTCCTTTTGCGTCCTGTATTCTCCGTTTTAACCTAGCTAGTATGACTTTGTTGGCAGCTTCTGCCTGTCCGTTGGCTTGTGGGTGTTCTACGGGTGTGAATTGGTGCTTTATTTTCAAGTCAGCTACCAAGTTCCTGAAACCTTTATCAGTGAATTGAGTGCCATTATCTGTGGTGGTGGAGAAAGGGACCCCGAACCTTGTAATAGTGTTCCTGTATAGAAATTTTCGACTTCTTTGAGCGGTGGCATTAGCTAGGGGCTCTGCCTCAATCCATTTTGTAAAATAGTCTACCCCTACAATGAGGAACTTGACTTGTCCCGACCCCTGGGGAAAGGGTCCGAGGAGGTCGAGCCCCCATTTTGCGAATGGCCAGGGTGATGTAACACTGATGAGTTCCTCTGGTGGAGCGATATGGAAATTAGCATGCTTCTGACATGGTGGGCATATTTTAACGAACTCGGTTGCTTCTTTTTGCAAAGTTGGCCAAAAGAACCCTGCTCGGAGTACCTTTTTGGATAGATCTCGTGCCCCCAAGTGGTTGCCACATATGCCACTCTGTACTTCTTCCAGGACTTCCTTTGTATTGAAAGTCGGTACGCATTTTAGGAGGGGTGTTGAGATCCCTCTCCTATATAAGATGTCGCCCACTATAGTGTAGTACTGTGCTTCTCGTATTAGCCTTTTTCCCTCCTTCTTATCTGTGGGGAGTGTCTTTGATTTGAGGTAGTTGATTATGGGGGCCATCCATCCTTGATCCTAATCTGATATGGTTAGGACCTTTTCTTCCTCTGAGATCGATGGGCTTTGCAATGTTTCCTGGATGATGCTTCTGTTATTGCCCCTGGTTTGGTGCTGGCTAGTTTTGAGAGTGCATCAGTTCGAGCATTCTGTTTCTGAGGTATATATTGGACCTCACATTCCCCGAATTGTCCGAGCTGTTCTCTAGTTTTGTCCAGATATTTCTTCATGGTAGGATCCTTAGCTTGGTATCTCCCTTCTATTTGTGAGGTAACTATTTGTGAATCGCTGAAGATGGTAAGTTTTTGAACTCCTACCTCCCTAGCTAGCCTCAAACTAGCCAGTAATACCTCATATTCGGCCTGATTATTTGAAGCATGGAATTCAAACTTTAGTGAGAGTTCGATTTGGGTTTCCTGATTGCTTTCTATTATCACGCCAGCACCACTCCCAGTTTTGTTTGAAGAGCCGTCCACGTAGAAATTCCATTTTTTGGGAGTTTCCGAGGTATTAGTGTACTCGACAATGAAGTCGGCCAGATACTGTGATTTGATGGCTCTCTGAGCTTCATACTGAAGATCGAACTCAGATAGCTTGACTGCCCACTGCAGAATTCTTCCAGCTAAGTCTGTCTTCTGTAGGATGCCTTTTATGGGCTGGTTGGTCCGAACCTTGATTGTGTGAGCTTGAAAGTACGGGCGAAGTCATCGAGAAGTGAGTATGAGAGCGTAGGCGAACTTTTCTATCTTTTGATAGTTTAGCTCGGCCCCTTGTAGAGCTTTGCTGATGAAGTAGATGGGTTGTTGCCCACTTTTGTCTTCTCTGACTAGTGCTGAAGCTATTGTCCGATTTCCTACCGCGAGGTATAATATGAGTACTTCTCCTTCCCATGGTCGAGTAAGAATGGGTGATTGCCCCAAGAATTTTTTGAAGTCTTGGAAGGCTTGCTCACACTCTGTTGTCCATTCAAACCTCTTTCCTTTTCTTAATGTGGCGTAAAAGGGGAGAGATTTTATGGCTGACCCGGACAGAAACCTGGATAGAGCTGCCAGTCTTCCGTTGAGCTGTTGTACCTCTTTGACGCAGGTCGGACTTTTCATGTCGAGTATAGCCCGGCATTTGTCTGGGTTTGCCTCAATTTCTCTTTGCGTGAGCATGAAGCCCAAAAATTTGCTAGCTTCTACTGCAAAGGTGCATTTTGCAGGATTAAGTCGCATACCATGCTTTCTAATGGTGTCGAACACTTTGGTGAGGTCGGGCAACAAGGATTCCTCACTTTGTGTTTTTACCAGCATATCGTCTACGTAAACCTCCATTAGTTTCCCAATATGGTCTGCAAAGACTTTGTTCATTAATCTTTGGTAAGTAGCTCCTGCGTTCTTGAGCCCGAATGGCATGACGATATAGCAGTAATTTGCTTTTGGAGTTAGGAACGAGGTGTTTTCTTGGTCGGGTGGATACATCGGGATTTGATTGTATCCTGAATAAGCATCCATGAAAGAGAGGTACTTGTATCCGGAAGAAACATCCACTAGAGTGTGTATACTTGGGAGTGGGTAGGGATCTTTTGGGCAGGCTTTATTGAGATCGGTATAGTCAATGCACATTCGCCACTTCCCATTTGACTTTTTTACTAAAACAACGTTGGCTAGCCATAGTGGATATTTAACCTCCCTTATGAATCCTGCCTCCAATAAGGCTTGTACCTGCTCTTCCACAGCTTGGGACCTTTCCGGTCCGAGCTTCCTTCGCTTCTACTGCACTGGCCGAGATCCTGGGTATACCTCCAATTTGTGGCACATAAGTTTAGGATCTATGCCCGGCATGTCTGCGGCCTTCCATGCAAAGAGGTCGGCGTTATCCTTTAGGAACCGTATCAAAGGCTCCTTTAAATCTCCCTTTAAGGTTGCCCCAACATTTGTGGTCTTATCTCGGGCATCGCCGATTTGGACTTCTTCAGTCTCGCCTTCAGGTTGTGGACGAAGTTCCTCGCGAACTCAAACTCTCCCGAGTTTAATAGTGTTGATTTCCTCTCTTTTGGGGTTGCTTTTAAGGTTCAGACTTTCATTGTAATAGCGTCATGCAATTTTTTGGTCTCCTTTTATTGTGGCGATCCCTTCCGAAGTTGGAAACTTCATGCATAGATGTGGAGTCGAAACTACTGCGGTGAGCTGGTTTAGTATTGTCCGACCTATTAGGGCATTGTAAGCTGAACTTACGTCGACTACTATGCAGTCTATGTTGAGTGTCCTTGACTGGGTTTCTTTTCCAAAGGTTGTGTGTAGTGAGATATATCCAAGTGGTTAGATTGGAGTGTCTCTGTTCCGTGGGTTACTTGAAACTGTAGGTCGATCTTTGGTCGAGATTTGCTGTGGGGCCGGAGCTGTCGTGTTTGACTTATCGGGCTTGGTGCTGCTGATCCTTGGTCACTAGAGGGTGGTGGTACCTGCAAGAGACTCTGATGCTTAAGTTAGCATGGGCTTTAAGCAGGTTTTTTAGTAGAATCAGAATATGAGTTATACCTGGGTACTCTAGTGTATTTATAGTAGTGTAGGCTGACCTTTCTAGATAAGATAAGTTAGTTATCTTATCTTTTATCTTTAAGTGAGGTCATCTTATCTTCTGGGGAACCGCCCTTATCTTTCTAGGCTTTAACTGCCTTTAGATTGGGCTGTGTCCCTTCATTTGGGCCTGTTTGGGCCCCCTCTGGTGATTTGGCCAAACTCTTTAAGAAGAGGTCGGGGAGTCCAAACCTGAAGAGGTCGGTCGACTTGTCTTTAATCAGCCCGGGTCATGTAGCTCGACTCAGGGTATGAACAGTGTCCCTGCTTGAGTGTGGTCTTCCTTTTGAGGTCGTGTCTTTTTAGACTTCCATCTCCTTTTGGAAAAGCCGAGCTCGAGCATTCTTTTGTTGATCTCGTTGTAGAACTCCTATTGGCTTGAATGCGAAACGTTCCTTCTTTTAATTACGGTGCGCATTTGGTTTTTTCTTGGAAACGTGCAAAGGTCAAAGACTCATTAACTTTTTACCGTTTCCTTTGTTTCCCTCTTTGTATCTTTCATTTTGAATTTCAAAGCCTCTTCCTTCAGTTTCTTCTTTCACTTTTCTCTTAGACTCCTTGCTGGCGCTTCGTTCTTTTGCTCTCAAATATTTCCATTCTTCGCGCTTCCCTCTTTCTTTGCTCGGAAAGCGATTGTTTGGCGTGGTTTCATCGTTGCTTCGGTCTCTAAGGGTTTATCATCTCCTCTCCACTGCAGGTTGGTTTTTTGTCTTCTCTCTCTTTTACTTTTCACGCCGTTCTTTTTATTGCTTGTGTTTGTTTGGGGATGAAAAAGTTTTGATCTTTGTTTGGATTTGGAAAGTGCGCGCCTTGAGGGTTTCTTTGATTTGTTGCTTGTTTTTGCCCCTTTTACTTGATTTCTTTATGCGTAGATCTTCTTCTGTTTGTATCTTGGAGTAATGGACTGTGAGTTTGAAAAAAAGTTGCATCTTTTTTATGATTTCTGCATGCTTGATGTTCGCTATTTTGCATGGATGGATCGCCGTTTGTCAGAGAAGGCTTGATCTTCTTTTGTGTTTTTAGGGCTTAAACTGCGAGATTTTTCTTTTTCCTGGATCCTTGTTTTGTTATTGCCTCCAAAGGATGCCCCTGGACCTTGGTGTAAGTCCTGGGGTTTCCTTTTACTGCTGTTTCTGAGTCTTTTAACATTCGCATGCTATTGTCCGAGTTATCTCCATACTTTGTCCGAGATGTCTCCTATTTTGTTCGAGCTGTTTGATTAGTAACCTATTTTTCCTTTTTCTCACTGTAGGACTAGTTAATCCATGTCTTCTCGCAAAAATATTGTTGAGATGTCTACCAAGGTCCCAGATGGCATGTCTGACTGGTTGGATTCTCTTGTCTTGATATGTGTTATTGTGGTTGATTCTGAATACTGCGCGCGACTTAGGAATCATCATAGGATTTGTAGTAGTAGAGATCAAGAGAAAAATTACGAGTTGGTAGGGCCTGACCCTGATGAGAGAGTTTGTTTTCCTTCTCTGACTCAGGGGGAACGTCCCTTCTTTTATGCGTATGATTACTTTTTTAGCCAAATGAACATCACCATTCCTTTTACTTCCTTTGAGACCGACCTGTTGTGGTCCTACAACGTAGCTCCTTCTCAACTTCACCCGAACTCGTGGGGCTTCATAAAAATCTTCCAACTATTGTGCCAAGAATTGGATGTCCGACCTTCTCAAACTCTCTTTCTTTACCTTTTTGTTTTGACGAAGCCTGGGGTAGCTAAGAAGAAGGCTTCTTGGATTTCTTTCCGAGCTGTCCAGGGAAAAAAAGTTTTTTCTATGTACGACGAAACTTTTAGGGACTTCAAAAACTATTATTTCAAGGTCCGAGCTGTTGAAGGAGCTCGACCTTTCTTCTTGGAACAGAATAATGAGCCTGCCTTCCCCTTATGTTGGCAAAAGAATGTTGTAGTGTCTAGGTATACTTAGGAAATGCTAGATGAAATCGAGCAGGCTTTTGTGCATGTACTGGAGAAAAATTGAGGGGAGCTTCCCCATTTTGATACGAAGAAGTTTTTAGGGAATCCCTCCCTTCTTCAAGCTGAATTGGGTATCCGCCGATTTCTTTTTTAGCCTTGTCTTTATTATTTTGTTGGTTTTGTCAATCCATCTCTTTCTAATTTGCAATTTTTGGTTTTGCTGCTTTATTTTTCAGAGATGGTGAAGACCACTGATTCCATGAAAGCTTTTAAGAGGGCGAGGAAGGCGACTGCGGCCCAGAACATCTCGGCCAAAGGTTCTGGGGAGGGATCTTCAAGAGTTACTCTGAGGAGGTCGACCTCGGACACCTCTGGGCCGAGGAGAGTCATACCGACCCCCCAGGTTCGCCTGGCTTCTTCTGATCCTCCCCATTCGACCTCTGGTGCTGCCTCTCCTTCTGCTGCTGATCCTCCACCCAAGAAGCAGAAGACAGTTGAAGCCTATAATTTGGATCCCCCTGACTTTGATGCTGTGGGGTTTTTTGATAACCAGATTGCCCCTTATGGCCGACTTTCTATGGACGAAGTGTCCATCCTGCACCACCTGGATTTCATCACCAGTAGTAGTGTTCGGATGGCGCACATGGGTGCCGCTTTGTTTCGCTCACTCCAAGACTCTCCCATCCATGTGACGAAGGCTTTTATGCTGGAAGCCAAGGGGTTGAAGGATGAGCTGGACACCAAAGTGGCCAAGTTGGAACTGGATTTAGAGAAAGAGAAATCCAGGGCTGTTGTTGCGGAGGCTGCTGCGAATCTGGCCGAGGAGATGGCCAAGAAGTCGAAGGAGAGTTATACTCGAACTTATGGCGAGTTGCTGGAGACCAGGGAGAGGCTTAACTCAGTCCGTGCTGACTATTCTGAGCTTCAGGGCCATCTGGTGGGCAGCGTGACGGATGCATATGAGAACCTAAAAGCTTAGGTCCGAGTTCTTGCTCCCAAGCTCGACCTGAGTCTTTTTAGTTTGGATAACATCGTTGAAAATGGTAAGATTGTTCCTGCGCTGGATGAAGATGAAGAGGAAGGTCCTCCCCTAGAACCGCCGATCAAAGCTTCTTCTGCCGCGACTTCTTCAACTGCTGCTGCTGAGGTCAGCCACCCCGAGCCCGACCCCGACATCCAAATCTTAAATCGGGGGATGGAACGGTAGATGCGATTCCTATAAAGATCATTCCTCCCTCAACGACCCAGTGTACCGCCGTTGAGGAGACCTTGGATCCCTTGTGACTTTTTATGTATTTGTTTAGCCCGGTTTGTGGGCTTTTGAGCTCTTTTATTTTTTGTAACTTTGCATGGTGTGCTTTCCTTTCCTGACATTTTGGTTGCTTTTCTTAGCAACTTTATTTTGGAAAAACAAAATATATCATTGAACTCTTGAGGTCAACCTTCAGGTGGCCTTTTGAGCTTTTAATGCTTTTTAAAATAATATGAGTGCTGAGACTATTGCCCGACTTCCTACCGCAAGGTATAATATGAGTGCTTCTCCTTCCCGCGGTCGGGTGAGAATGGGTGGTTATCCCAGGAATCTTTTGAAATCCTGGAAAGCTTGCTCGCATTTTGGCATCCATTCGAACTTATTTCCCTTCCTTAGTGTGGCATAGATGGAGAGAGATCTTATGGCTGATCCGGCTAGAAATCTGGACAAGGCTGCCAGTCGTCCGAGCTGTTGTACTTCTTTGACACAGGTCAGGCTTTTCATGTCGAGTATGGCCCGGCACTTGTCTGGGTTTGCTTCGATTCCTCTTTGTGTGAGCATGAAACCCAAAAATTTGTCAGCTTTTACTACGAAGGTGCATTTTGCAGGGTTAAGTCGCATACCGTGCTTTCTTATAGTATTGAACACTTGGGCGAGGTCGGACAATAATGACTCCTCGCTTTGTGTTTTTACTAACATGTCGTCCACATATACCTCCATGAGTTTTCCGATATGGTCTGCAAAGACTTTGTTCATTAACCTTTGATAGGTGGCTCCTGTATTTTTGAGTCCGAATGGCATGACGATGTAACAATAGTTTGCTTTTGGGGTTAAAAATGAGTTTTTTTTCTTGATCGGGTGGATACATTGGGATTTGATTGTATCCCGAATAAGCGTCCATAAACGAGAGGTATTTGTACCCGGAGGAGGCATCCACTAGGGCGTCGATACTTGGGAGTGGATAGAGATCTTTTGGGCAAGCTTTGTTGAGATCGGTGTAGTCGGTGCACATCCGCCACTTCCCATTTGATTTTTTCACCAAGACGACGTTAGCTAGCCATAGTGGGTACTTGACTTCTCTTATGAATCCTGCCTCTAGTAGAGCTCGTACCTGTTCCTCCATAGCTTGGGATCTTTTTGGTTTGAGCTTTCTACGCCTTTGCTGTACTGGCCAAGATCTTGGATATACTGCCAGCTTATGGCTCATTAATTTGGGATCTATGCCCGGCATGTCTGCGGACTTCCACGCGAAGAGGTCGACATTATCTTTTAAAAATTGTATCAGGGACTCCTTTACTTCTTTTTTTAGGATTGTGCCGATATTGGTCATTTTATCTGGGACATCTCTGATCTAGACTTTTTCTATATCGCCTTCAGGTTGTGGACGAAGTTCTTTTCGACCTCGAATTCTCCTAAGTTCGATGGTGTGGATTTCTTCTCCCTTGCCTCTAAGGTTTAGACTTTCGTTGTAACAGCGGCACGCTGTCCTCTGGTCTCCTTTTATCGTAGCGATCCCTTCTGTAGTTGGGAATTTCATGCATAGATGTGGAGTTGAGACTACTGCGGCGAGCTGATTTAGAGTTGTCCGACCTATTAGGGCATTGTAGGCTGAATTCACGTCGACCACGATGTAGTCTATGTTGAGTGTCCTTGATCGATTTCCTTTTCCAAAGGTTGTGTGTAGTGAGATGTATTCAAGTGGTTGGATCGGTGTGTCTCCTAGTCCGAATTAGCTGTTTGGATATGCTTTGAGCTCTTTTTCCTCTAGGCCGAGTTTGTCGAAGGCGGTCTTAAACAAGATATCAGCCGAGCTTCCTTGGTCCACCAATGTACTGTGGAGATTAGCGTTGGCCAATATGATAGTGATGACAACGGGATCGTCGTGTCCTGAGATGATGCCAGCCACATCTTCTTTAGTAAAAGTGATAGTAGGGAGGTCGGGTGTTCCTTCTCTACCCTCGACTTGATATACTTCTTTAAGGTGTCTTTTGCGGGATGATTTGGAAATTTCTCCTCCCACAAATCCTCCATGTATCATGTGGACATGTCTATCCTGGGTACGAGGTGGTCGTTCAGTTCGTCCGACCTCTTCGTCCTTTCTTCTTTTCCTGGGCTCATCTGACTTGCTGGCTAAGTATCGATCTAGTCTCCCCTCTCTCACCAATTTTTCTATGACATTCTTCAAGTCGAAGCACTCGTTCGTAGGATGTCCATAGATTCGATGGTATTCACAATATTCTGTCCGATTTTCGCCTCCTTTTTTGCTTTTAATTGGTCGAAGTGGTGGAATCTTCTTAGTGTGGCATACTTCTCGGTAAACTTCCACAAGAGACACCCGAAGAGGGGTGTAATTGTGGTATTTCTTAATCTTCTCTCCATGTTGATCTTCTTTTTTCTTGGACTCTTTATCTTTATCTCGGGAGGAGTAGGAGAATCCGGATTTTGAGGTCTCTCCTATTCGAGAGTTTTCCTCCATGTTGATGTACTTCTCAACTCATTCCTGCACTTCATTTAGAGATGTGGGATGTCTTTTTGATATGGAGTGATTAAAAGGTCCCTCTCGTAAGCCATTGATGAGGCCCTGATGAGCGGATAATTTATACGCTTTTTGGCATTATTTTTAGGTAGTTTTTAGTATGTTTTAGTTAGTTTTTATTATATTTTTATTAGTTTTTAAATAAAAATCACATTTCTGGACTTTACTATGAGTTTGTGTATTTTTCTGTGATTTCAGGTATTTTCTGGATGAAATTGAGGGACCTGAGCAAAAATCTGATTCAGAGGCTGAAAAAGGACTGTAGATGCTGTTGGATTCTGACCTCTCTGCACTCGAAGTGGATTTTTTGGAGCTACAAAAGCCCAATTGGCGCGCTCTTAATTGTGTTGGAAAGTAGACATCCTGGGCTTTCCAAAAATATATAATAATCTATACTTTGCTCGAGATTTGATGGCCCAAACCGGCGTTCCAAGTCAGCATAAAAATTCTGGCGTCAAAACGCCAGAACTGGCATAAAATCTGGAGTTAAACGCCCAAACTGGCACCAAAGCTGGCGTTTAACTCCAAGAAACATCTCTACATGTGAAAGCTTCAATGCTCAGCCCAAGCACACACCAAGTGGGCCCGGAAGTAGATTTCTGCATCATTTACTCATTTTTGTAAACCCTAGGTTACTAGTTCTCTATAAATAGGACCTTTTGCTATTGTATTTTCATCTTGGAATCTTTGATTAGTCTTATGCTATCTTAGACCTTTTTGGGGGCTGGCCATTCGGCCATGCCTAGACCTTTTGTTCTTATGTATTTTCAACGGTGGAGTTTCTACACACCATAGATTAAGGTGTGGAGCTCTGCTGTTCCTCATGAATTAATGCAAAGTACTATTGTTTTTCTATTCAACTCAAGCCTATTTCTTCTTCAAGATATTCATTCGCACTCAAGAACATGATGAATGTGATGATTATGTGACACTCATCACCATTCTCACCTATGAACACGTGCCTGACAACCACTTCCGTTCTACATGCAAACAAGCTTGAATGTGTATCTCTTGGGTTTCTAATCTAAGATTGGAACCTTCGTGGTATAGGCTAGAATTATTGGAAGCCATTCTTGAGATCCGAAAAGTCTAAACCTTGTCTGTGGTATTCCGAGAAGGATCTGGAAAGGGATGACTATGACGAGCTTCAAACTCACGAGTGTTGGGCGTAGTGACAGACACAAAAGGATCAATGGATCCTATTCCAACATGATCGAGAACCGACAGATGATTAGCCGTGTGGTGACAACGCATTTGGACCATTTTCACTGAGAGGACGGGAGGTAGCCATTGACAACGGTGAAACCCAACATACAGCTTACCATGGAAAGGAGTATGAATGGTTGGATGAAGACAATAGGAAAGCAGAAGTTCAGGAGGAACAAAGCATCTTCATGCGCTTATCTGAAATTCTCACCAATGAATTACATATGTACCTCTATCTTATTTTATGTTCTATTCATCTTTTAATTATCAATTCTCCATAACCTTTTGAATCCGCCTGACTGAGATTTACAAGATGACCATAGCTTGCTTCAAGTCGACAATCTCCGTGGGATTGACCCTTACTCACGTAAGGTTTATTACTTGGACGACCTAGTGCACTTGCTGGTTAGTTGTGCGGAGTTGTGACAAAGAGTTGTGTAAATCATGTTGCTTGTATGCGAAGTTTGTATTCATAGGTTTTGATGAATGACAAACCAACAAACGACATGAAAGACAAACCAACAAACAACTTGAATGAACAAGCATATTGAAAGATCAACCAACATTCAACGTTGAGGAATGAAGAGTTGAAAGCAACACAACAACAACAAGAAACTCAAGTCCACAACATTTGAATACAAGTATAGTGTCTTAGGACTTAGGTAACTTCTTGTTAAGAACCAATTGCTAAATCTCTCAACACACACTCACAAAATGTTTTGATGCACATCTTGCAATTCGATGCTAGCCAAATGGTTTAAAAACTTGTTTTCAAAGGTACAAAAGCATAGGAATTGACTCCAACAAGTTTGAGATCAATCCTAAGCATTTTGAAGTGATTTTAAGCCATTCTTTAAGGTTTGCATCGATGCACACTCATCTTGCATCGATGCAAAGCATGCAACGACTTTTTGCATCGATGCAAAGATGTTTGCATCGATGCAACCTAGCTGAAAATTCAAATTTCAGCTTCAAAGACACATTTGCATCGATGCAAAGTGTTATGCATCGATGCAAATGATTCAAAAACATAAAAAACGGCTAGTTTTAACAAAACGGCTCCATCCCATTAACTCCCCAA
The DNA here is from genome assembly GCF_059453495.1 of Arachis ipaensis. NCBI lineage: Eukaryota > Viridiplantae > Streptophyta > Magnoliopsida > Fabales > Fabaceae > Arachis > Arachis ipaensis. Next base: position 127,472,808 of record NC_142438.1, read on the forward strand.
CGTTTCTAAGGTTTGGGAAGTCTATAAATAGATGGATTGAAGCCTTATTTCATATATGTGAGTATTTGCAAACTATCTTGTTCATATTCTTTCATTCTACACATTTTTAAGGTGTTATAATACACAATTTGAGAGAGCAATATCAATTGGTTCAATAGTGCTAAACTTGTAATCATACACTCTTCTAGAGAGTACTCATTTCATCTCAATAATTCTTTGAGAATTGTTTTCTTGTAACACTTTGTAAATTGGAGTGTGATCTCCAAGGTTGAGTCAAGAGTTATAAACACTATAGTCGGTGAGGATACCAAAGAAGTATACTAAGTACTCAAGGCAAATCTTAGAGGAGGTATCTCTAAGTGGAGTGGGTTAGTATACGAGTGGTGATCATATACCGTGAGGTGTTAGAAACTAAGGACTCGGATTGTAAAAGGTTTTGCGCGAGCACCTTGAAGCTTGGCAATAGTGGAACTTCTCAATAGCGATTGAGAAAGAAAGTGGACGTAGGACAAGGATTGTGCCGAACCACTCTAAATAGCGTTTGCATCTCTCCAAACTCATCTCTTCTATATTATTGTCTTTTACCTTTGAGCAAATAAATTGTGATTGAAAAGTAGCTTCGTAAGTACTTAAGAAATAGCTTAAGTCCGATTGGTGAAAAGCTTGATCAATTTATTTGAGTTGGTGTCTATTGGAAAGTAAAAGCTCCTTATAAATGCTTAGCAATTGAGTTAAGCTCTTGGAAAAATACTAGTACAATAACACTTTTGTATATTGTCTTTAACTTTCGCAAAAAGATTCATTGTTGTTGCAATACTCAATTCACCCCCCCTCTTGAGTAATTGTGCATAGGTTCTACAAGTGGTATCAGAGCTTAACCCTTTGAAAGACTTAACCGTTTAAGGGAAAAGATCATGGCAAGCACAAGCTTTAACAACAACAACACTAGTGAAGGTAACTCAACCGCTAGACCTCCTCTTTTTAGTGGAACAAATTACTCTTATTGGAAAAATAAGATGAGAATTTGGATCCGTTCTCAAGATGTGAGAATTTGGAAAGTGATTGAGAATGGAAATCACATTCCAACAAAGACAACAAGCGCTAAAGAAGGAGAAGTCTCCGTCTTAAAGCAAGTACCGAAAGGAGAAAATGAATATAGTGACGATGATTGGAAGAAAGTGGCAATGAATGATAAAGCCATCAACTTCATTCATTGTGCACTTAACGAGCATGATTATATGAAGATCTCTACATGTGAAACCGCTAAAGAGATTTGGGATAAACTCCAAATCACTTACGAAGGAACCGACTCCGATGACGACGAGGTTGCAAATCTTTGCTTAATGGCAAGCGAAGAAAAGGTTAGTAATGACAACTCCACTTCTTTTAATTTACAAGATGAATATGATGCCTTACTTGAGGTGTACACAAAACTTACACAAGATTATTCTCTCCTAAAGAAAAAGAATATGGATCTTTTAAAACAAAATGAGATGTTGAAAAACGAGAATATCAATCTTGGAAAAGATAAGTGTAGCACAAGTAGTGATCCATACAAATCTTGTAAAATGCATGAAAATGAAATTACAAATCTTAAGAACACTTTAGCTAAGTTCAATGAATCTTCAAAGAACTTAGATAAAATGTTGAAAAACCAAAAGCATGTTCATAATAAGGAAGGTTTAGGTTTTGAAAAAGGAAAATTTAAAAATGCTAAAACTCCTATTAGGCAACCGCAAGCCCAAAAGGCAAGCATGCCTAAAAGGAATGAAGCCTTTAAACATCCTCCTCAACATGCTTCATTTAGAAATTATAATCACAATACATATAGATCAAAAGATGTTGCATTTAGGAAACAACCTAGGCAACCATTTAGAAACATGCATAGGATGCATAATCCAAATGTCATATGTCATTATTGTAATAAAGTAGGTCATATAGCACCCGTATGCTTTACTAGAATTAAACATATAAACTTTCGTAGTCAAGATACGAGATGGGCACCTTATGGGCATTATGCTCATACTAACCATCAAGGACCCAAATTCACTTGGGTACCTAAATCCCAATTTTAATTGTTTTGTAGGTACGTGTTGGAGCTAAGGATACAAATTGGTATGTTGATAGTGGATGCTCCAAACACATGACCGGCGATGAATCAAAGTTCACCGTAATAGAGCCTACAAACGGAGGAAACGTGATCTATGGAGACAACAACACCGGCAAAGTAATCGGCGTTGGAAAAACAAAGAAAAAGATTTAAATGAAGCCTCTACAACAAAGGATAATGTTCAAGTTGAAGAAATTGAACCATCACAAGCACAAATAAATGCACTTCCAAAGGACTGGCGTACTTCAAAGGATCATCCTCTAGACAACGTCATTGGTAATGTTTCGAAAGGGGTAACAACTCGATCCTCTTTTAGAAATTTATTTACATATAGTGCTTTTGTTTCTCAAATTGAACCATCTACCATTGAGTCCGCAATTGATGATGAACATTGGGTTATGGCAATGCAAGAGGAGCTTAACCAATTCAAACGAAATGACGTTTGGGAATTGGTGCCTAAACCAAGTAATCAAACAATTGTCGGAACAAAATGGGTTTTTAGAAATAAACTCGATGAAAATGGTACAATTGTTAGAAACAAAGCTAGATTAGTAGCTAAAGGTTATAATCAAGAGGAAGGCATTGATTATGACGAAACTTATGCTCCCGTAGCTAGATTAGAAGCTATTAGGATGTTACTTGCTTTTGCATCCTCTTATAACTTCAAACTTTATCAAATGGATGTTAAGAGTGCCTTTCTTAATGGTTTCATTCAAGAAGAAGTATATGTTGAACAACCTCCCGGTTTTGAGGATTATGAAAATCCTAATCATGTTTTTAAACTCAAGAAAGCTCTTTATGGTCTTAAACAAGCTCCAAGAGCTTGGTATGAACGTTTGAGCAAGTTTTTAATAGAAAAGGGTTTTAGAAGAGGGAAGGTTGATACAACCTTATTTATCATGATTGAAAACAAAAATATCCTTTTGGTACAAGTTTACGTCGATGACATAATATTTGGTTCAACTAACGAATCACTTTGCAAGTTTTTCTCAAACCTCATGCAAAGTGAATTTGAAATGTCCATGATGGGCGAACTCAACTTCTTCCTTGGTCTTCAAATCAAACAAGGAAAAGAAGGAACTTTCGTTGGCCAAACCAAATATTGCAAGGAATTGCTCAAAAGATTTGGAATGGACAATGCTAAGGCAATGGACACACCAATGAGCACTACTTGCTACCTTGACAAAGATGAACAAGGTAAAAACATAGATGTAAAGAAGTATAGAGGCATGATAGGATCATTGCTTTATCTAACGGCAAGTAGGCCAGATATCATGTTTAGTGTATGCATGTGTGCGAGATACCAAGCTAATCCTAAGGAATCTCACTTAAGTGCGGTGAAAAGGATTATGAAGTATCTCATAGGAACATTAAATGTTGGATTGTGGTATCCGAAAGGATCCACTTGTGATTTGATTGGTTATTCCGATTCCGATTTTGCCGGTTGCAAATTGGATAGGAAAAGCACTAGCGGCACTTGTCACTTGCTAGGAAACTCTCTTATTTCATGGCATAGTAAGAAACAAGTAAGTGTAGCCTTGTCTACCGCCGAAGCCGAGTATGTAGCCGCCGGTAGTTGTTGCGCCCAAATTTTATGGATGAAACAACAACTTGTGGACTATGGACTCATGCTTGATCACATTCCTATCAAATGTGATAATACTAGTGCAATAAATTTAACCAAGAATCCGGTTCAACATTCAAGAACCAAGCATATTGAGATTAGACATCACTTCATAAGAGACCATGTTGAAAAGGGTGATGTGGTTATTGAATTTGTCGAAACTAGTAAACAACTAACGGACATCTTCACTAAACCTTTATGTAAAGAAAGTTTTTTTAACATCCGAAATGAACTTGGTATCTTGGATTCTAATCTAATATGATTTGTTTGAATTCATTGTATTTATATTGCTATTTTTGTATCTCTTACTAACTTAAGCATTGGAGATATCCAATTAGCCATTGTTTTGTAGGTTTATGAGTTGATGAATGAGTGATTAATCTTGAGGTAGATTGAAGAATTTGAAGATTATAAACAATGGAGGATCAACAAATTGAAGTTTATAATAGTTTAAGTGAGTATATACATGATGGAACTCAAAGGATTGAAGTAGAGCATGGTAGGCAACTTGAAGCACTTAATCGTCGTGTGTCTCGTGTAGATCATCGCACGGGTCGCTTGGATCGTCGTATTGATGACTTATATGAGCATTTCGGCATCCACCTACCGTATGAAGAGGATAATGATGATGATGAAGACCAAGATTGATTGTCTCCTCTTCATCAAGTCACTTTTTATTGCTTTATGTTTATTTGATTATATGAATTGTTAAACTAACTCCTAGTAAGCTAAGGATTTCTATTATGGTTTAAATACTTTGATATTTCCTTCATAATTTTGTTTAATGATTAATGCTTGTATGCTTATTTGGTGAATAACTCAAAATAGGATTGGTACCCCTATTTTAAGTTAATGTGCATGCTTTAATATATTTCACTTATTTAGGGGGAATTATGCATGCTTGTTATATATAAAAAGAGGAAATCAAATTCTTTTTGAAAGGGGGAATATCTCATCCTTGAGAGATATTGAACTTAAAAAAATTCATTGTTTTATGCATGCTTCTATGACACATTTCAAAATCCTTTCTTTTTGATAATGTCAAAAGGGGGAAGAGAAGTTTGAGGATATTTGAAATTTTAAACTTTTGAAAAAGAAGAAGTTTAAGGATTTGAAAAGAAGAAATAAGTTTGCGAAACAATTTTTTCAAAAAGACTTCCGCTAAGCAAAAACTTTGATATCTAAATTGTTTTCTTTGATAAACGCCCATTAAGGGAACAAATGCACATATTTAGGGGGAACTCCTGCAAAATTTTTTTTGTGAAGTCTTCTCCAAAGCTTTCTATAAAACAAAGTGCATTATTGTTGCTTTCAAAAATCATTTATAAATGCATATCCTCAAAATTGGTTTGTCATTATCAAAAAGGGGGAAATTGTAAATCATGTTGCTTGTATGCGAAGTTTGTATTCATAGGTTTTGATGAATGACAAACCAACAAACGACATGAAAGACAAACCAACAAACAACTTGAATGAACAAGCATATTGAAAGATCAACCAACATTCAACGTTGAGGAATGAAGAGTTGAAAGCAACACAACAACAACAAGAAACTCAAGTCCACAACATTTGAATACAAGTATAGTGTCTTAGGACTTAGGTAACTTCTTGTTAAGAACCAATTGCTAAATCTCTCAACACACACTCACAAAATGTTTTGATGCACATCTTGCAATTCGATGCTAGCCAAATGGTTTAAAAACTTGTTTTCAAAGGTACAAAAGCATAGGAATTGACTCCAACAAGTTTGAGATCAATCCTAAGCATTTTGAAGTGATTTTAAGCCATTCTTTAAGGTTTGCATCGATGCACACTCATCTTGCATCGATGCAAAGCATGCAACGACTTTTTGCATCGATGCAAAGATGTTTGCATCGATGCAACCTAGCTGAAAATTCAAATTTCAGCTTCAAAAACACATTTGCATCGATGCAAAGTGTTATGCATCGATGCAAATGATTCAAAAACATAAAAAACGGCTAGTTTTAACAAAACGGCTCCATCCCATTAACTCCCCAACGTTTCTAAGGTTTGGGAAGTCTATAAATAGATGGATTGAAGCCTTATTTCATATATGTGAGTATTTGCAAACTATCTTGTTCATATTCTTTCATTCTACACATTTTTAAGGTGTTATAATACACAATTTGAGAGAGCAATATCAATTGGTTCAATAGTGCTAAACTTGTAATCATACACTCTTCTAGAGAGTACTCATTTCATCTCAACAATTCTTTGAGAATTGTTTTCTTGTAACACTTTGTAAATTGGAGTGTGATCTCCAAGGTTGAGTCAAGAGTTATAAACACTATAGTCGGTGAGGATACCAAAGAAGTATACTAAGTACTCAAGGCAAATCTTAGAGGAGGTATCTCTAAGTGGAGTGGGTTAGTATACGAGTGGTGATCATATACCGTGAGGTGTTAGAAACTAAGGACTCGGATTGTAAAAGGTTTTGCGCGAGCACCTTGAAGCTTGGCAATAGTGGAACTTCTCAATAGCGATTGAGAAAGAAAGTGGACGTAGGACAAGGATTGTGCCGAACCACTCTAAATAGCGTTTGCATCTCTCCAAACTCATCTCTTCTATATTATTGTCTTTTACCTTTGAGCAAATAAATTGTGATTGAAAAGTAGCTTCGTAAGTACTTAAGAAATAGCTTAAGTCCGATTGGTGAAAAGCTTGATCAATTTATTTGAGTTGGTGTCTATTGGAAAGTAAAAGCTCCTTATAAATGCTTAGCAATTGAGTTAAGCTCTTGGAAAAATACTAGTACAATAACACTTTTGTATATTGTCTTTAACTTTCGCAAAAAGATTCATTGTTGTTGCAATACTCAATTCACCCCCCCTCTTGAGTAATTGTGCATAGGTTCTACAAGTTGAGATTACAATTGTGCGTACCAAGTTGTTGGCGCCATTAAAGATCACAATTTCGTGCACCAAGTTTTTGCCGCCGTTGCCGGGGATTGTTCGAGTTTGGACAACTGACGGTTCATCTTGTTGCTTAGATTAGGTAACTTTATTTTATTCTTCAGAATTTTTAAGAATGAATTCTAGAGTTTCGGATGATGCTTTTATCATCACAAAAGCTACTTGATTCCTATCAATTTGGCTGTTGTATGTAATGTCTGCTGAAGCTTGGCTAGCCATGTCTAATCTTTTAGACTGAAGCTTTAGACTAACATTTCATGATTCCTGGAATTCTTATTAAAAATTTTGAAATCCTTATTTTTCTTTTTCTGAATAATTTTTGAAAAAAATACAAAAAAAAATTATAAAATTATAAAACTAAAAATATTTTGTGTTTCTTGTTTGAGTCTAGTGTCAATTTTTAAGTTTGGTGTCAATTGCACGTCTTTATTTTTCTTGCATTTTTCGAATATATGCATTATGTTCTTCATTAATCTTCAAGTTGTTCTTGATGATTTCCTTGTTCTGATCTTTAAATTCTCTTGTTTTGTGTGTTTTGTTGTTTCTCATATGTATTCTAAATTTGTTAGTGTCTCTAATATGAAAATTTCTAAGTTTGGTGTCTTGCATGCATTGTTTATTTGATCTTAGTTCTTCATGATTTAGTTTCATTTTGTTATTATTCTCTAAAAATTCAAAAAATTTTCAAAACTATGTCTTTTCAAGTCAATAGTACAGAGAATTGAAGATTCAGAATATTCAGCAGAGGAATTACACAGAAAAAGCTGGGTGTTCAAAACGCCCAGTGAGGAAGGAAAACTGGCGTTTAAACGCCAGCCAGGGTACCTGGCTGGGCGTTAAACGCCCAAAAAGGTAGCATTTTGGGCGTTAAACGCCAGAATGGATACCATTCTGGGCGTTTAACACCAGGATGGAACAAGAGGGAAGATTTTGTTTTTAATTCAAATCTTTTTCAAATTTTTATACTTTCTCAAAATCAAATCTTTTCAAAATCAAATCCTTTCCATTTTTTTACTATTTTCGAAAATCCTTGCTAACAATTAGTGATTTGATTCAAAAATTTCTTCCTTGTTAAGAAAGGTTCAATAATTGAATTTTAGAATCATATATTTTAAATTTCTTGTTAGCCAAGACATTAATTTTAAAAATAAAATATTTTTAATTGTTTGTCAATCATATCGTTTTAAAACCATATTTTCTCAATCATATCTTCTCAATCACATCTTTTTCAAAATAATTTTCAATCATATTTTTTTTATTTCTGATTTCAAAATCTTTTTCAAAATCACTTAACTACTTTCTCAATTTTAATTTTCGAAAATCATCAATCAATTTTTTTTTTTAAAAAAATTCTTTTAATTATTTCAAAATATTTTTAAATTTAATTTCAAAAATTCTTCCCCTCTTCTCACATCCTTCTATTTAAGGACTAACACTCCTCCACTATCAGCAATTCGGACTCTCTCTCTATAAGTTTGAATTCTCATCTCTACCTTCTCATTCTATTCTTCTTTTCCTCTGACATCTCAAGAAATCTCTATACTGTGACATAGAGAATTCCATACTTTCTTCTCCTCTTTTTCATATGAGCAGGAGCAAGGATAAAGGCATTCTTGTTGAAGCTGATCCTGAACCTGAAAGGACCTTGAAGAGAAAGCTAAGAGAAAGCTAAGAGAAGCTAAAGCACAACTCTCTGGAAAGGACCTAACAGAAATTTTTAAACAAGAAGAAGCCATGGCAGCCGAAAACAACAACAATGCCAACAATGCAAGGAAGGTGCTTGGTGACTTTACTGCACCTACTCCCGACTTCTATGGGAGACGCATCTCTATCCCTGCCATTGGAGCAAACAACTTTGAGCTTAAGCTTCAATTAGTTTCTCTAATGCAACAGAATCGCAAGTTTCATGGACTTCCATTGGAAGATCCTCATCGGTTCTTGGCTGAATTCTTGCAAATCTATGACACTGTCAAGACCAATGGGGTTGATCCCGAGGTCTACAGGCTTATGATTTTTTCCTTTGCTGTAAGAGACAGAGCTAGAATATGGTTGGATTTACAACCTAAGGAAAGCCTGAACTCTTGGGAAAAGCTGGTCAGTGCTTTTCTGGCCAAACTCTTTCCACCTCAAAAATTGAGTAAGCTTAGAGTGGAAGTCCAGACCTTCAGACAAAAGGAAGGTGAATCCCTCTATGAAGCTTGGGAAAGATACAAGCAATTGATCAGAAGGTGTCCTTCTGACATGCTTTCAGAATGGAGCATCATAGGTATCTTCTATGATGGTCTGTATGAACTGTCCAAGATGTCATTGGACAGCTCTGCTGGAGGATCTCTTCATCTGAAGAAAACGCCTGCAGAAGCTCAGGAACTCATTGAGATGGTTGCAAATAACCAATTCATGTATACTTCTGAAAGGAATCCTGTGAATAATAGGACAAAATCAGAAGAAAGGAGTTCTTGAGATTGATACTCTAAATGCCATATTGGCTTAGAACAAAATATTGACTCAGCAAGTCAATATGATTTCTCAGAGTCTGTCTGGAATGCAAGCAGAAACAAGCAGTACCAAAGAAGTTTCATCTGAAGAAGAAGCTTATGATCCTGAGAACCCCGCAATGGAAGAGGTGAATTACATGGGAGAACCCTATGGAAATACCTATAATCCTTCATGGAAAAATCATCCAAATCTCTCATGGAAGGACCAACAGAGGCCTCAACAAGGCTTCAACAACAGTAATGGTGGAAGAAATAGGTTTAGCAATAGCAAGCCTTTTCCATCATCTTCTCAGCAACAGACAGAGAATTCTGAGCAGAGTCTCTCTAGCTTAGCAACCATAGTCTCTAATCTATCCAAGACCACTCTCAGTTTCATGACTGAAACGAGGTCCTCTATTAGAAATTTGGAGGCACAAGTGGGTCAGCTGAGTAAGAAAGTTACTGAACTCCCTCCTAGTACTCTCCCAAGCAATACAGAAGAGAACCCAAAGAGAGAATGCAAGGCCATAAACACGTCCCACATGGCCGAATGCATAGAGGAGGGAAAGGCAGTGATTTCCACTGAGGAAGACCCCAATGGACGTCCACTGGCCTCCAAGGAGTTCCCTAATGAGGAACCATGGGAATCTGAGGCTCACACTGAGACCATAGAGATTCCATTGAATTTACTTCTGCCATTCATGAGCTCTGATAAGTATTCTTCTTCTGAAGAGGATGAAGATGTTACTGAAGAGCAAGTTGCTAAGTACCTTGGAGCAATCATGAAGCTAAATGCCAAGTTATTTGGTAATGAGACTTGGGAGAATGAACCCCCTTGCTCACCAAAGAACTGGATGACTTGACTAGGCAAAGATTATCTCAGAAGAGACAGGATCCTAGAAAGTTCTCAATACCTTGTACCATAGGCACCATGACCTTTGAGAAGGTTCTGTGTGACCTGGGGTCAAGTATAAACCTCATGCCACTCTCTGTGATGGAGAAGCTAGGGATCCTTGAGGTACAAGCTGCAAGAATCTCACTAGAGATGGCAGACAATTCAAGGAAACATACTTATGGACTTGTAGAGGATGTCTTGGTAAAGGTTGAAGGCCACTACATCCCCGCTGATTTCATAATCCTAGACACTGGGAAGTGTATGGATGAATCCATCATCCTTGGCAGACCCTTCCTAGCCACAGCAAAAGCTGTGATTGATGTTGACAGAGGAGAATTGGTCCTTCAAGTGAATGAGGACTCCCTTGTATTTAAAGCTCAATGATCTCCCTCTGTAGCCATAGAGAGGAAGCATGAAAAGCTTCTCTCAATGCAGAGTCAAATAGAGCCCCCACATTCAAACTCTAAGTTTGGTGTTGGGAGGCCATCATCATGCTCCGAGTATCTGTGAAGCTCCATGAGAGCCCACTGTCAAGCTATTGACATTAAAGAAGCGCTTGTTGGGAGGCAACCCAATTTTATTTAATCATATCTATTTATTTTACATTGTTATTTTATGTTTTCTATAGGTTAATGATCATGTGAAGCCACAAAAACAACTAAAAAAGCAAAAACAGAATGAAAAACAGTATTAAAAATAGCACACCCTGGAGGAGAAGCTTACTGGCGTTTAAACGCCAGTAAGGGTAGCAGAATGGGCGTTAAACGCCCAGTCTGGCACCAATCTGGGCGTTTAACGCAAGAAAGGGGCACAGAGTTGGCATTTAACGCCAGAAAGGGGCACAGAACTGGCGTTTAACACCAGAAATGGGCACAGAGCTGGCGTTTAAATGCCAGAAAAGGGAGAAAAGCTGGCGTTAAACGCCAGAAATGGGCAGCAGCTTGGCGTTTAACGCCACGATTGGCAATCAAGGGGGCGTTTACACGCTAACATGGTGCAGGGATGAGAAATCCTTGACACCTCAGGATCTGTGGACCCCTGAAGAACCGAAGATTGATGGTTCAGAGGTTATAAAAACTTTTGTTGTAAGTATAGTTACTAAACCAAGCAATCAACCTTTCTTACAAACGTTTTGGTTGTCACAAGTAACAAACCCCTTAAAAATTGTTAACCGAGTATTCAAACCTCGGGTCGTCTTCTCAAGAAACTGCAAGGAAGTATGTTCTTATTATTGGCTATAAAGGTTGTAATTGAGGTTTAGAAGGTGAGAAGCAAGTGATTTGAATGACAAGTAAAGTAAATGGCAATTAAAATAAATAAAACTGTAAAGCAACTTTTGGCAAGGTAAGAGAAATTAGAAGTCCAACTTAGTTATCTCTCTCAACAATAATGAAAGTTGAATCTAAATTCCACTTAGTTAACCCTTACTAAAGCAAGGGAAAGTCAAGGGACTAATTAGTTTAACCTTCGAATCCTATTTATTTCCTAAGAAAAAGTTGGGATTATTGAAGTTTAGTTCAATTAGCAAGATAGCGATTATCAATTATGCTGAGTTTGATAATGTTGAGTTACTGATTTCTTAACCAAGACCAAAAAGGGAAAAAAAGTAAATTGCTGGAATAAAATATCCTTAGATGGAAAGCAATGGTAACACAAATTAAAGAGAAATCAATCAATAACTGAAATACCTCAAATAATCATTAATCCAAATCATAACATGGAAAGGGTTCATAAGTCAAGTTGGCAACATTTATAGATACGAATAAAAGCATTAAAGTAAAAGTAGCATAGAAACATTAAAGTAAATAATAAACCTGGATCGAGAGTCACTCTTAAAAACTAAGAGAAGTCCTAAATCCTAATCCTAATCCTAAGAGAGAGAGAGGAGAGAACCTCTCTCAAACTAAATCTAAATCATGGAGAGTGAAAATTGGCGAGCTCTCCCTGAATGGATGCGTTCCCCCACTTCATAACCTCTGGTCTATGCCTTCTGGACTTGGATTTAGGCCAAAAAGGGCTTCAGAATTCGCTATGAGCGTTTTCTGCAATTTCTGGTGCGTGGCCTCTGTCACGCGTCCGCGTGGGTCACGCGGTCGCATCATTCGGAGCTTTTCTTGCCACGCGGTCGCGTCAGTCATGCGGCCGCGTCGCTGCTGATTTGCACTTGGCACGCGATCGCTTCGTCCATGCGATCGCGTGGATGCCAGTTTCTTCAGAAGCTCCGTTTTGTGCTTTCCTCCCATTTTTGTATGTTTCCTTTCCATCCTTTAAGTCATTCCTACCTTAGAAGATCTGAAACTACTCAACACACTAATCACGGCATCGAATGGAAGTAAAGGTAATTAAAATAATTGATTTTAAAGCTTAGGAAACATGTTTTTCACATACATCACATAATAAGGAAGGGAAAGTAAAACCATGCAATTAATATGAATAAGTGGGTGAAGGATTGAATAAATCACTCAAACTAAGCACAAAATAACTCATGAAATATGGGTTTATCAACCCCACAGGATCCCCCTACCTCATCTCTCTCTCTCTCTCTTCTTTACACCTTCCCATAACACCCTTCCCCAAATACCCTTCACCAATCACCTCAATACCTCTTCCCCAAAAACCCCTCACCTATCAAATCCTACCCTCTTCTCCATAATCTCTTCACCAATCCACATCCATCCATCATAAAACCCCACCTACCTCACCATTCAAATTCAAACCACTTTCCCTCCTAAACCCACCCATACATGGCCGAACCCTACCCCTCTCTCCACTCCTATATAAACCAATCTTCACTCCTTTATTTTCACACATCATACACACTACTTATCCCCCTTGGCCAAACCACTAAACCCCCTCCATCTCCTCTATTTTCTTCTTCTACTATTTTCTTTCTTCTTTTGCTCGAGGACGAGCAAACATTCTAAGTTTGGTGTGGTAAAAGCATTGCTTTTTGTTTTTTCATAACCATTTATGGCACCTAAGGCCAGAGAAACCTCTAGAAAGAGGAAAGGGAAGGCAAAAGCTTCCACCTCCGAGTCATGGGAGATGGAGAGATTCATCTCAAGGGTGCATCAAAACCACTTCTATGAAGTTGTGGCCAAGAAGAAGGTGATCCCCGAGGTCCCTTTCAAGCTCAAAAAGGGTGAATATCCGGAGATCCAACATGAGATTCGAAGAAGAGGTTGGGAAATTCTCACCAACCCCATTCAACAAGTCGGGATCTTAATGGTTCAAGAGTTCTATGCCAATGCATGGATCACCAAGAACCATGATCAAAGTGTAAACCCGGATCCAAAGAATTGGCTTACAATGGTTTGGGGGAAATGCTTAGATTTCAGTCCGGAAAATGTAAGGTTGGCATTCAACTTGCCCATAATGCAAGGAGATGCACGCTCCTACACTAGAAGGGTCAACTTTGATCAAAAGTTAGACCAAGTCCTCATAGACATTTGTGAAGAGGGTGCTCAATGGAAGAGAGATTCAAGAGGGAAGCCGATTCAACTAAGAAGGCATGACCTCAAGCCCGTGGCTAGGGATGGTTAGACTTCATCCAACGCTCAATCATACCCACTAACAACCGGTCTGAAGTTACTATAGACCGGACTATCATGATCCATAGCATCATGATTGGAGAGGAAGTAGAAGTTCATGAGGTTATATCCCTAGAACTCTACAAGGTGGCGGACAAGTCCTCTACTTTGGCAAGGTTAGTCTTCCTTCATCACATTTGTCACCTCTGCAATTCAGCTGGAATTGACATAGAGGAAGATATTCTCATTGATGAGGACAAGCCCATCACTAAGAAAAGGATAGAGCAAACAAGAGAGCCCACTTATGAACCTCACCAAGAGCATGAGGAAATTCCTCATCATGAAATCCCTTAGATGCCTCAAGGGATGCATTTTCCTCCACAAAACTATTGGGAGCAAATCAACACCTCCCTAGGAGAATTAAGTTCCAATATGGGACAACTAAGGGTGGAGCACCAAGAGCATTCTATCCTCCTCCATAAAATTAGAGAAGAACAAAGAGTCATGAGGGAGGAGCAATAAAGGCAAGGAAGAGACATTGAGGAGCTCAAGCACTCCATAAGATCTTCAAGAGGAAGAACAAGCCGCCATCACTAAGGTGGACCCGTTCTTTAATTTCCTTGTTCTTATTTTTCTGTTTTTTTTGAAAATTATGCTTTATGTTTTATTTATATTTGTGTCTTATTACATGATCACTAGTGTCTAAGTGTCTATGCCTTAAAGCTATGAATGTCCTATGAATCCATCACTTTTCTTAAAATGAAAAATGATCTAAAAACAAAAGAACAAGAAGTACATGATTTCGAATTCATCCTTGAAACTAGTTTAATTATTTTGATGTGGTGGCAATACTTTTTATTTTCTGAATGAATGCTTGAACAGTGCATATTTTTGAATTTGTTGTTTATGAATGTTAAAATTGTTAGCTCTTGAAAGAATGATGAAAAAGGAGAAATATTATTGATAATCTGAAAAATCATAAAATTGATTCTTGAAGCAAGAAAAAGCAGTGAAAAACAAGGCTTGCGAAAAAAAAAGAGAAAAAAAGAGAAGAAAAAAAAAGAGAACAAGAAGAAAAAGCCAATAACCTTTTAAACCAAAAGGCAAGGGTAAAATAAAAAAGATCCAAGGTTTTGAGCATAAGTGGATAAGAGGGCCCACAGGAATAAAATCCTGGCCTAAGCGGCTAAACCAAGCTGTCCCTAACTATGTGCTTGTGGCGTGAAGGTGTCAAGTGAAAAGCTTGAGACTGAGCGGTTAAAGTCGTGGTCCAAAGCAAAAAGAGTGTGCTTAAGAGCTCTGGACACCTCTAATTGGGGACTCTAGCAAATCTGAGTCACAATCTAAAAAGGTTCACCCATTTATGTGTCTGTGGCATTTATGTATCCGGTGGTAATACTGGAAAACAAAATGCTTAGGGTCACGGCCAAGACTCATAAAGTAACTGTGTTCAAGAATCAACATACTGAACTAGGAGAATCAATAACACTATCTAAATTCTGAGTTCCTATAGATGCCAATTATTCTAAACTTCAAAGGATAAAGTGAGATGCCAAAACTGTTCAGAGGCAAAAAGCTACTAGTCCCGCTCATCTAATTGGAGCTAAGTTTCATTGATATTTTGGAATTTTTAGTATATTCTCTTCTTTTTATCCTATTTGATTTTCAGTTACTTGGGGACAAGCAACAATTTAAGTTTGGTGTTGTGATGAGCGGATAATTTATAGGCTTTTTGGCATTATTTTTAGGTAGTTTTTAGTATGTTTTAGTTAGTTTTTATTATATTTTTATTAGTTTTTAAATAAAAATCATATTTCTGGACTTTACTATGAGTTTGTGTATTTTTCTGTGATTTCAGGTATTTTCTGGCTGAAATTGAGGGACTTGAGCAAAAATCTGATTTAGAGGCTGAAAAAGGACTGCAGATGCTGTTGGATTCTGACCTCCCTGCACTCGAAGTGAATTTTCTGGAGCTACAAAAGCCCCATTGGCGCGCTCTCAATTGAGTTGGAAAGTAGACATCCTGGGCTTTCCAGAAATATATAATAGTCCATACTTTGCCCGAGATTTGATGGCCCAAACCGGCGTTCCAAGTCAGCATAAAAATTTTGGCGTCAAAACGCCAGAACTGGCATAAAAGCTGGAGTTAAACGCCCAAACTGGCACCAAAGCTGGCGTCTAACTCCAAGAAATGTCTCTACATGTGAAAGCTTCAACGCTCAGCCCAAGCACACACCAAGTGGGCCTGGAAGTGGATTTCTGCATCATTTACTCATTTCTGTAAACCCTAAGTTACTAGTTCTCTATAAATAGGACCTTTTGCTATTGTATTTTCATCTTGGAATCTTTGATTAGTCTTACTATTGTTTTTCTATTCAACTCAAGCCTGTTTCTTCTCCAAGATATTCATTCGCACTCAAGAACATGATGAATGTGATGATTATGTGACACTCATCACCATTCTCACCTATGAACGCGTGCCTGACAACCACTTCCGTTCTACATGCAAACAAGCTTGAATGTGTATCTCTTGGGTTTCTAATCTAAGATTGGAACCTTCGTGGTATAGGCTAGAATTATTGGCGGCCATTCCTGAGATCCGGAAAGTCTAAACCTTGTCTGTGGTATTCCGAGTAGGATCTGGGAAAGGGATGACTGTGACGAGCTTCAAACTCGCGAGTGTTGGGCATAGTGACAGACGCAAAAGGATCAATGGATCCTATTCCAACATGATCGAGAACCGACAGATGATAGCCGTGCGGTGACAGCGCATTTGGACCATTTTCACTGAGAGGACAGGAGGTAGCCATTGACAACGGTGAAACCCAACATACAGCTTGCCATGGAAAGGAGTATGAATGATTGGATGAAGACAATAGGAAAGCAGAAGTTCAGGAGGAACAAAGCATCTTCATGCGCTTATCTGAAATTCTCACCAATGAATTACATAATTACCTCTATCTTATTTTATGTTTTATTCATCTTTTAATTATCAATTCTCCATAACCATTTGAATCCGCCTGACTGAGATTTACAAGATGACCATAGCTTGCTTCAAGCCGACAATCTCCGTGGGATCGACCCTTACTCACGTAAGGTTTATTACTTGGACGACCCAGTGCACTTGCTGGTTAGTTGTGACAAAGAGTTGAGATTACAATTGTGCGTACCAAGTTGTTGGCGCCATTGAAGATCACAATTTCGTGCACCAGGCCCATAATGGCTGTTTCGGTTGGCAGACTTTGTATGTCCAGACATGCTTTGTTGAATCTTTCCATATAGTTGCAAAGACTTTCCCGATCTCCTTGCTTGATCCCTAATAGGCTCGGGGCGTGCTTGGTTTTGTCCTTCTGGATGGAGAATCTGGAAAGAAACTTTCCAGCTAAGTCGTCAAAGCTTGTGATGGACCTTGGGGGCAGATTGCGAACCATTTAATAGCTGTTTTTGTTAAGGTAGTCGGGAAGGCTTTGCAAAGAATTGCATTTGAGGCATCAGTGAGATACATCCTGCTTCTGAAATTACTAAGATGATGGCTTGGATCTGATGTGCCATCGTATGGGGTCATGTCGGGAGCTTTGAAGTCCTTTGGGACTTTGGCTTTCATAATCTCTTTGGTGAATGGGTCTTGATCTTTGCGGGGGTTATCTTCATGACTAGATTGTATAGTCTTGTTTTTGAGGTCGGCTTCGAGTTTTAGGAGTTTATCCTCTAACTCTCGGCATCGCCTAGTTTCTCTCTGGAGGTTTCTTTCAGCTTCTCGTTGACGTTTGGCCTCTTTTTCGAGCTGTTTGAGGCGATCTTGTTGAGTTTGAAGTACCTCCATGATTTCTAAATTTGGCGAGTTCTTGTCTTTGTTTGGTTGAAGCGTATCTTTGGGTGTGGTGTCTGCGTTCTTGTGCAGTGTCCTATCTTCTAGGTCAGAGTCGTGGTCGTAGTTAAGGTTGTCTGCCATGGTGATGGGATGACTTCCAAGTTCCCCGGCAACGGCGCCAATGTTCCGTGGGTTACCTGAAACTGTAGGCCGATCTCAGACAAGATCTTCTGTGCTGGTCGGCGCAGTTGTGTCTGCCTTGATGATGGTGATCGGAGCCGCCGTGTCCGACTTGTTGGACTTGGTGGTAGTGCTGATCCTTCGTCACCGGAGGATGGTGGTACCTGCAAGGGACTCTGATGCTTAAGTTAGCATGGACTTTTAGCAGGTTTTTTTAGTAAAATCAGAGTATGAGTTATATCTGGGTGCTCCATTGTATTTATAGTAGTGTAGAGTGACCTTTCTGGAGATAAGATAGTTATCTTATCTTATCTTTGAGTGAAGTCATCTTATCTTCAAGGAAACTGCCCTTATCTCTTTAGGCTTGGGTTGCCTTTGGATTTGGATTATGTTCCTCTATTTGGGCCCTTTTTGAGCTTTCCTGGTGATTTGGTCGAGCTCTTTAAGAAGAGGTCGGATAGTCCTGACCTGAAGAGGTCGGTCGCCTTGTCTTCACTCAGCCCGGGTCGTACAGCTCGACCCAGGGCATGAACAGTGGGCATGTCTTAACGAACTCGGTTGCTTCTTTTTGCAAAGTCGGCCAAAAGAATCCGGCTTAGAGTACTTTTTGGAGAGAGCTCGCGCTCCCAGATGGTTGCCACATATGCCACTGTGTATTTCTTCCAAAACCTCCTTTGTGTTGGAGGTCGGCACATATTTTAATAAGGGTGTGGAGATCCCCTCTTGTATAGGATGTTATTTATGATGGTATAGTACTGTGCCTCTCATCTTAGTCTCTTTGCCTCTTTCTTATCTGCAGGGAGTATCTCTAATTTGAGGTAGTTGATTATGGGGGTCATCCATCCTTGATCCTGTCCTAATATGGCTAGGACCTTTTCTTCCTCTGAAATTGATGGGCTCTGCAGTATTTCCTGGATGAGGCTTTTATTATTACCTCCTGGTTTGGTGCTGGCTAATTTTGAAAGTGCATCAGCTCGAGCATTATGTTCCCGAGGTATGTGGTGGACCTCATATTCCCCGAGTTGTCTGAGATGTTCCCTAGTTTTGTCCAGGTACTTTTTCATGGTAGGGTCCTTAGCTTGGTAGCTCCTTCCTATTTGTGAGGTGACTACTTGTGAATCGCTGAAGATGATAAGTTTTTGAACTCCAACCTCCTTGGCCAGCCTCAAACCGGCTAGTAATGTCTCGTATTCGGCCTGATTATTTGAAGCAGGGAACTCGAACTTTAGGGAGAGTTCGATTTGGGTTCCCGGATCGCTTTTTATTATCACGCCCACACCACTCCTAGTTTTGTTTGAAGAGCCGTCTACATAAAGATTCCATTTTGTAGGAGTTCCCGGGGTGTCAGTGTACTCAGCAATGAAATCGGCCAAATTCTGAGACTTGATGGCCGTCCGAGCTTCATATTGAAGATCAAATTCAGATAACTCGACTGCCCACTGTAGAATTCTTCCAGCTAAGTCTGTCTTCTGTAGAATGCCTTCCATGGGTTGGTTAGTCCGAACTTTGATGGTGTGAGCTTGAAAATATGGGCGAAGTCGTTGAGAAGTTAGTATGAGAGCGTAGGCGAACTTTTCTATCTTTTGATAGTTCAGTTCGGCCCCTTGTAGGGCTTTGCTGATGAAGTAGATGGGTTGTTGCCCACTTTCGTCTTCTCTGACTAGTGCTGAGGCTATTGCCCGACTTCCCACTACGAGGTATAATATGAGTGCTTCTCCTTCCCGTGGTCGAGTAAGGATGGGTGGTTGTCCCAAGAATTTTTTAGAATCCTGGAAGGCTTGTTCGCACTCTGTGGTCTATTCAAACCTCTTTCCCTTCCTTAGTGTGGCGTAAAAGGGGAGAGATCTTATGCCCGATCCGGGTAGAAATCTGGACAAGGCTGCCAGTCTTCTGTTGAGTTGTTGTACTTCTTTGACGTAGGTCGGACTTTTCATGTTAAGTATAGCTCGGCATTTATCCGGGTTCGCCTCAATTTCTCGTTGTGTTAGCATGAAACCCAGGAATTTTCCGGCTTTTACTGCAATGGTACACTCTGTGGGATTAAGTCACATGACATGCTTTCTGATGGTGTCGAACACTTTGGCGAGGTCGGACAATAATGACTCCTCACTTTGTGTTTTTACCAACATGTTGTCTATATATACCTCCATGAGTTTCCTGATATGGTCTGCGAAGACCTTATTCATTAATCTTTGGTAGGTAGCTCCTGCGTTTTTGAGTCCGAATGGCATGACGACATAACGGTAATTTGCTTTTGGGGTTAGGAATGAGGAATTTTCTTGATCAGGTGGGTACATTGGGATTTGATTATATCCCGAATAAGCATCCATGAAGGAAAGGTACTTGTATCCAGAGAAGGCATCCACTAGAGTGTCTATACTTGGGAGTGGATAAGGATCTTTTGGACAGGTTTTATTCAGATCGGTGTAATCAGTGCACATCCGCCATTTCCCATTTGACTTTTTCACCAATACAACGTTGGCTACCCATAGTGGGTACTTGACTTCTCTTATGAATCCTGCCTCCAGTAGAGCTCGTACCTGTTCTTCCACAGCTTGGGATCTCTCTGGTCCGAGCTTCCGACGCTTCTGTTGTACTGGCCGGGATCCTGGGTATACTGCCAGTTTGTGGCACATTAGTTTGGGATCTATGCCTGGCATGTCTGCGGCCTTCCATGCAAAGAGGTTGGCGTTATCTCTTAGGAACTGTATCAGATACTCCTTTATGTCTCTTTTCAAAGTCGCCCTAATATTTGTTGTTTTATCTGGGATATCTCCGATCTGGACTTCCTCGATCTCGCCCTCCGGTTGTGCACGAAGTTTTGATACTGTTGATTTCTTCTCCTTTGCCTCTAAGGTTCAGACTTTCATTGTAACAGCGTCGTGCAATTTTCTGGTCTCCTTTTATCGTGGCTATCCCTTCTGGGGTTGGAAACTTCATGCATGGATGTGGAGTCGAAACTACTGCAGTAAGCTGATTTAGCGTTGTCCGACCTATCAAGGCATTGTAGGCTGAGTTCACGTCTACTACGATGTAGTCTATGTTGAGTGTCCTTGATTGGGTTTCCTTTCCAAAGGTTGTGTGTAGTGATATATATCCAAGGGGTTGGATTGGAGTGTCTCCTAGTCCAAACAAGCTGTTTGGATATGCTCTGAGCTCTTTTTCTTGTAGGCCGAGTTTGTCGAAGGCGGATTTAAACAAGATATCCGCCGAGCTTCCTTGGTCCACCAGTGTGCGGTGGAGGTTGGCATTGGCCAATATGATAGTAATTACCATGGGATCATCATGTCCCGGGATGATGCCTGCCGCGTCTTCCTGGGTAAAAGTAATAGTAGGGATGTCGGGTGATCCTTCTCCTCCTCCCACGTGATATACTTCTTTAAGGTTCCTTTTGTGAGATGATTTGGAGATCCCTCCTCCTGCGAATCCTCCATTTATCATGTGAACGTGCCTCTCCGGGGTGCGGGGTGGTCGTTCAGCTCGTCCGACCTCTTCGTCCCTTCTTCTTTTTTTGGGTTCATCCGTTTTGTTGGCTAAGTATCGATCTAGTCGTCCTTCTCTTACCAATTTTTCTATGACATTATTTAAGTCGAAGCACTCGTTTGTAGGATGTCTGTAGATTCGGTGGTATTCACAGTATTCTGTCCGATTTTCCCCTCCTTTTTTGCTTTTGATTGGACGAGGTGGTGGAATCTTCTCAGTGTGGCATACTTCTCGGAAAACGTCCACAAGAGACACCCGAAGAGGGGGTGTAATTGTGGTATTTTTTAGGCTTCTCTCTGTGTTGATCTTCTTTTTTCCTGGACTCTTTATCCTTATCCCGGGAAGAGTAGGAGAATCCGGATTTTGAGGTCTCTCCTAACCGAGAATTTTCTTCCATGTTGATATACTTCTCTTCCCGTTCTTGTACTTCATTTAAAGATGTTGGGTGTTTCTTTGATATAGAGTGACTAAAGGGTCCTTCTCACAGGCCATTGATGAGACCCATGATGGCTGCTTCTGTTTGTAGGCTTTGTATGTCCAAGCATACTTTGTTGAATATTTCCATGTAAGATCGAAGGCTCTCCCGATCTCCTTGTTTGATTCCTAATAGGCTTGGGGCGTGTTTGGCTTTGTCCTTCTAAATGGAAAATCTAGCAAGAAACTTCTTGGCTAAGTCATCAAAACTTGTGATGGATTTGGGAGGCAGACTGTCGAACCACTTAATAGCTGTCTTTGTTAGGGTTGTCGGGAATGATTTGCAATGAATAACATCCGAGGAATCAATGGGATACATTCTGCTTCTGAAATTGCTGAGATGATGGCTTGGATCGGAGGTACCATCGTATGGGGTCAAGTCGGGAGCTTTAAAATCCTTCGGAACTTTAGCGTTCATGATTTCTTTGGTGAAAGGATCTTGATCTTTGGGGGAGTTGTTCTCGTGTCCGGGTTGGATGGTTTTGGTTTTTAGGTCTGCTTCGAGTTTTAGGAGCTTGTCCTCTAACTCTCGACGTCGCCTAGTTTCTCTTCGGAGGCTTCTTTCGGCTTCACGCTGGAATTCGGCCTACTGTTCGAGCTGTTTGAGCCGATTTTGTTGTTCTCGGAGGGCTTCTAAAATTTCTGTATTTGGATAATGCTTTTCTCCGTTTTGCTGATATGTGTCTTTGGGTGCGGTGTCCGCATTCTTGTGCGGCGTCTTGTTTTCCAAATCAGAGTTGTGATCGTTGTCAATGTCGTCCGTGGGTTACCTGAAACTGTAGGTCGATCTTTGGTCGAGATCTGTTGTGGTGGCCGGAGCTGTCGTGTCCGATTTATCGGGTTTGGTGCTACTGATCCTTGGTCGCCGGAGGGTGGTGGTATCTGCAAGAGACTCCGATGCTTAAGTTAGCATGGGCTTTAAGCAGGTTTTTTAGTAGAATCAGAGTATGAGTTATACCTGGGTGCTCCAGTGTATTTATAGTAGTGTAGGCTGACCTTTCTAAATAAGATAAGTTAGTTATCTTATCTTTTATCTTTAAGTGAGGTCATCTTATCTTCTGGGGAACCGCCTTTATCTTTCTAGGCTATAACTGCCTTTAGATTGGGCTGTGTTTCTTCATTTGGGCCTGTTTAGGCCCCCTCTGGTGATTTGGCCGAACTCTTTAAGAAGAGGTCGGGGAATCCAGACCTGAAGAGGTCGGTCGACTTGTCTTTAATCAGCCCGAGTCGTGCAGCTTGACCCAGGGCATGAACAGTCTCCCAGACCGAACAAGCTATTTGGATATGCTCTGAGCTCTTTATCTTGCAAATCGAGTTTGTCAAAGGTGGATTTAAACAAGATATCTGCAGAGCTTCCCTGATCTATCAGTGTTCTGTGGAGATTAGCGTTGGCCAATATGATAGTAATGACCTTGGAAACATCATGCCCCGGGATGATGCCTGTTGCATCTTCTCGGGTAAAGGTAATAGTGGGGAGATCGGATAACCTCTCTCCTTCACCGACATGATATACCTCTTTAAGGTGTCTTTTGCGAGATGATTTAGAGATCCCTCCTCCTGCGAATCTTCCATTTATCATATGAACATGTCTCTCAGGAGTGTAGGGTGGTCATTCAGCCCGTCCGACCTCTTCATCCATTCTTCTTTTTCTTGATTCATCCGCTTTGTTGGCTAAGTACCGATCTAGTCGTCCTTCTCTTGCCAATTTCTCTATGACATTCTTTAGGTCGAAGCACTCGTTAGTAGGATGTCCGTAAATTCGGTGGTATTCACAGTATTCTGTCCGACTTTCCCCTCCTCTTTTATTTTTGATTGGCCGGGATGGTGGGATCTTCTCAGTGTTGCATATTTCTCGGTAAACATCTACAAAAGACACCCGAAGAGGGGTGTAATTGTGGTACTTTCTAGGCTTCTCACTGGGTTGATCTTTTTTTTTTCTTGGACTCTTTATCCTTGCCCCGAGAGGGGTAGGAGAATCCAGGTTTTGAGGTTTTTCCTAGTCGAGAATTCTCCTCAATGTTAATATACTTTTCTGCCCATTCTTGTACCTCGTTTAGAGATGTTGGATGCTTTTTTGATATGGAGTGGCTAAAGGGTCCCTCTCGCAGTCCATTGATGAGACCCATGATGGCTCCTTCTGTTGGCAGACTTTGTATGTCCAGACACGCTTTGTTGAATCTTTCCATGTAATTACGAAGACTTTTTTGATCTCCTTGCTGATCTCTAATAGGCTTGGGGCGTGTTTGGCTTTGTCCTTCTGGATGGAGAATCTGGCAAGGAATTTTTTGGCTAAGTCGTCAAAACTTGTGATGGATCTAAGAGGCAAACTGTTGAACCACTTTATTGCTGTCTTTGTTAGGGTAGTTGGGAAGGCTTTGCATCGAATGGCGTCCAAGGCGTCAGTGAGATACATTCTGCTTCTGAAATTGCTGAGATGATGGCTTGGATCAGAGGTACCGTCGTATGGAGTCATGTCGGGAGCTTTAAAATCCTTTGAAACTTTAGCTTTCATGATTTCTTTGGTAAAGGGATCTTGGTCCTTGTGGGAGCTGTCATCGTGACTGGATTGAACGGTTTTAGCTTTGAGATCAGCCTCGAGCTTTAGGAGCTTGTCTTCTAGCTCTCCGGAGGTCCCTCTCAACTTCTCGTTGATGCTTGACCTCTTTTTCGAGCTGTTTGAGACGATCTTGTTGAGTGTGTAGAGCATCCAGGATTTTTGTATTTGGCGAATGCTTATCTCCGTTTGGTTGAGATGTATCTTTCGGTGTGATGTCCGCGTTCTTATGCGGTGTTCTGTTTTCCAAATCAGAGTTGTGGTCGTTGTCAAGGTTGTCCGCCATGATGATGGAATGACTTCCAGGTTCCCCGACAACGGCGCCAATGTTCCAAGGGTTACCTGAAACTGAAGGTCGATCTCGGATGAGATCTGCTGTAGTGGCCGGAGCTGTCGTGTCCGACTTGTTGGATCTGGTGGTGCTGCTGATCCTTGATCACCAGAGGGTGGTGGTACCTGCAAGAGAATCCGATGCTTAAGTTAGCATGGGCTTTAAGCAGGTTTTTTGTGTAGAATCAGAATATGAGTTATACATGGGTGCTCCAGTGTATTTATAGTGGTGCGGGCTGACCTTTCTAGATAAGATTAGTTATCTTATCTTATCTTTGAGTGAAGTCATCTTATCTTTTAGGCCAACCTCCTTCGGAGTGGGCTGTGTCCCTCTGTTTGGGCCTACTTGGGCCTTTATAGTGATTTGTCTGAGCTCTTTAAGGAGAGGTCGGGTGCGATCCAACCTAAAGAGGTCGGTCACTTTTGTCTTCGATTAACCTGGGCTGCGTAACTTGACCCAGGGTATGAACAATGAGTGAAGACAATGAACACTGTCAGGTCAAAATTTCTCCCCAACCGAGTTTGACTGGGTTGTTTGAGTGTGACGTCAAAGGTTTGTCATTGAGAAGGGACGGCGATTTAAAGGAACCTACCACTGATGCCATTAATACTTGCGAAGAGGCTGCCGATTTATAGATGTATTTTGTTACCAATATAGAACATGTACACTATTATTCTATGTATAGTTTAGTTGAGAGTTAGACACTTGCAATATTATTAATTAGCAACTAGCATATAATATAAATTAGAACATGGAAACACTTGAATTATATTACTCATTAGTGACAATTGATCCACCTGGAAAATGATATTAATAATCTATTTCATCTTAAAGTTATTTAATTTGTCATTTGTTTAACCTACTGTACGTGGAGTTATATATTGATTGACATGATCGGACTTACCCAGAAAATTGGAAGAAAGGACCTCTTTTTTTGCGGCTCTAGCATCTCGTTTTGCAAGGCGATGGAACAGGCATCTTCGTTCTCTTCGCTGGAGCACACAACATCATTCGTAAAAGACTTTTGGTTCAACAAGTCGCCTATTAATTCATGGCTGGATGCATTCTCAGCACACAGGCACCTAGGTGATGCTATTAGTATAGCGCATGGAGAAATTAGGATGGTACGATCTCATATGTTTGCTTGTAAAAAGGATCTTTTACTATTTCGAACTGCCACCGTCAATTTAGTGGTTTTATTATCCTGTAAACAAAAGATGCAGCCAAATGTCTTACATTTTTTGAGACTCTCAATATTGTAAGAATTGATTCAATTCAGAGCAAAGTACCTCAAGAAATTTGGCTTTGGGTTCATAACAAGCATAGAGATATTTCTTTCGCACCAAATACTGGAGGAAGTGAAGGTAAAGTTTGGATTTGAGAACCAAGTGTATGAATTATCAATATCAAAGTACTTTGACCCGTGCTGTTACATGTCCAAATGCATGTTATTATTGTTAGAGGTTGCCGTTGATGCGAATCATATATCACAACGAGGTGGCACTCAAATATATTGTGTCTTTCCATTTATTTAGCCACTTAGCCCCTCAGCGCACGGCATGCTCCAAACGGAATATTTTGATGGTGACCAAGTCTTCTATAAATATTTTTCAACTCAAATTTATGAAAACTGAAACAAATATATGTTTAGTGACTGACTTCTTCCTACTAATTCAATTCAAGAACAAGGAAGATCCCTTCACCACCCAATCTTTTTCTGTAAAAGAGAAGTGCTTTATATCCTCAATAGTTTAGCAAAGCCAAATTATGAAATTTCCTATTAACACATGCTCTTGGTTTCATGTTGAAAGTGTTGGTTCTATTTCATTTGTATGAATTTTTAGCTCATACTTTTCATTTTTATAATAGAGAAATCAAACAAGATAGTAATTGTTTATAACAATTGCAATTCACAAATTAGTCACTGCCCAAGTGGTTATGTTATGTCTCTTTATGATATATATCCTTAATTAGTAGACAAGACATTGTGATTTATGAGAACTCAGGTGGAATATTACTATTCATTGCATTACATAAAAAAGAGATGGAGTTGAATTATTTTATTATCATTATTGCGGTACTACTACTAATTTAATACTAAGTCTTGAATAAATATATAATATATAAATGAGAAAAGAAAGAAATTGTGGTTGTAATTTTGTTAATAGTGAAACATGAAATTTTGTGAGAGGTATCTTACAATTATAGCCAGTTACAAACACGGTCTCGTCAATCATTTCATGATTTATTATAGCTTCTGCCACTTTCTTAATCATTGCCACCTTTTTATCCATTTTTCTTTACTTATTTTTTTTGCTATAACTAGTAACCTCTAAGTCTCGTTCATTCTCTAACTTCATAGTTCGTTCATTCATTACCTATAATAGCTGTAAGTGCATGCTACTTAGTACTCACCACTCAATGTAGTGGTTTCTCTTCTTTTCTTCTGATGTTGTTTCTGTTTTCTTTGGCTTTTTTCTAAGTTCTTGTCCACAGTAGAATAATATGAACTATTTGGAGCTTGATTTTAATTTTATTTTTATTTTGCAATGTATGTTTCTTATCGTGATCAATTATGTATCCCTTTTGGAGAATCATTAATAAAATAATGTTCATCTAACTGCAAACTTGAACTTTTTGATAGTCTAGTGATGTTGATTGGGATTGTTTTGTTTAGTTTAACCTTTTTCTAATTTAAAATACATTGAGTTTCTAATTTAGTCCATATCAAATTCTACTTTCTTTATCAGTTACTTGCACTTCAGAGAAAAATTCCTCTATAGCCTCCTAATTTCTTATTTTGTGATTTAACTACGAGCTTCTCAATTTCTGTTATGGTTTTTTTTGCACTTTATTATTTAATTAGTTACCATGGTTCCTAGTTGGCATATTCTTTAGTTTCTCCGAAGCTTGAAATATTGCTGATGTTGAATGGAAAGTGCCTCTGATTAGTTGTGTTGATGACTTCTAGCTTCCAATTATTGCACTACTTCAAACTACACTTTTTTATATTGTGTAGGCATGCTATGAGAATAGTTTGATTGTTGAACTTGAAATTGTGTAAGACCCAGAACTTTTGAAAAGTCTTATTATGATCAAGTCTCAAATCATACAGTTATTTATAGCCTTAATTTAAGAGATTATTTTATTAAAGATAATTAAGGCAAGTTTTGATTTAATGGATTTGAGATAAGTTATGATTATTATCCAATTTTATAATTATTGGATTATTTTCTATATTTAAAGTATAAGGTTGATAGTTATGAAATAATAAGGATTTTTATATGATTTGGATTAGATAAATAATATTTTAAATATTATTACTGCTATTTTGGAAAATAGAGAAATTAATTATACTATTTATAATTATTTGATTTGGACATTTTATTGAAAATAATTTGTGAAAGTGATGAACAAATAGTATTTTCTATATATAATTAGTGTTGAATTTAATTGAGTTTCAATTACTATATTATTCCCTACTTTTATTTGAAATTACTAAACTACCCTTAGCCTAACACAAACCCTAGTTTTCAAAATGATGAAACCCTAATTTCCCAGCATAGCAGCCGCCACCCTTTCTTCTTCCCTTCAGCAAACCTGCAACCCAACGAAGGAAACAGAAACAGAAAATCATGGGGGAGGGAGCTTGAGAAGCGAGATCTGGCAGAGAGGGAAGGGCTGCGCCGTGACCACTACCCAGTCGTCGCTGCCGCCCCGCGCTTACTTCCTCACCGCCGCCGCTGTTTTTGTGATCCCCAGCGGCGCTGCCGGCGAGCGCGAAGCCAGAGGAGAAGAAAGAGACAGACCAAGAAGGGAGAGAGCGCGCGCAGGGGAGGAAGGAGCCGCCTAGCTCGCTGCCGCCGCGCTGCTCGGGTCCGTCGAACACTCCTTGCTGCCGCCGTTCATGTCGCGACCAGAGGGGAGCGAGAGACCAGAGAGGGAGGCGTCACGCAAAGAGGGAGCTCGCGGTGGAGAGAGAGGGGAGCTACCTTGGGCGCCGCCGTCGCACCTGCATACCGCTGCTGCTACCGCGAGCGCGCCGTCGCTGGAGCTGGGTAGTCATTGTCCTTGCCAGCAGCGAAGAAGCGAGATGAAACCCCCCTAGTCTGCTGCTTCGGTTTGCCGAGAAAGAGCTTGGCGCCGCCGGAGTTGCTATCTGTCTCTGCCTCAGGGTTCTGCGAGTTGCCGGAGCCCACTGTCGCCGGAGCTGCCCAGAACCACCACTGTGGCTGTCGCTGGGATTGTGAACGGAAGGGGGAGAAGCTGGTTCTGTCATAGCCATTCCCGGGGGAGAAATCAGTCATGCCACCGTGCCCTGGCGCTGGGAAACGCCACTATCGCGACCAAGTTCCACCGCCGGAGCTTCTGACTACTTCTGCTGTCGCCGGAAAAAGTGGCCGGTAAGGGTTTTATTTGAAGTTTCTGCCTTTTTGGATTTCGAGAAGGTTTTAATGTTGCGCGGTTTTTATAGTTGATCCACCGAAGCTTCTAGCCGCCGCCGGAGCTGATGCCCGGGTCGGTTCGGAATCGCAGCTGCCTTATTGTATTATTTCGGTAAGAAATTATGTTTCGAATAATCTCGCGTTAGTATTCTGTTGTGTTTGGTTAATGAATGAGTCTTGGTAACGTGGGATCGAGTCCTGATTATTATATGTTGCGATTAGTGTTGCTATGGTTATTGCAAAAGTGGCTGGGAGCTGAGGCTTTAGTTTCTGTCAGTTCGGTTTGAGGCGGAAAGGACTTGATGAGGCATTTGGGCTATGGTTTTGCGTTTTGAGGTAGGGGCGCTTTCCAAAAACTGTGTTTTATGTATTGGAATTATTACATGTGGATACTGATGTGAGATATTGTGTATCTGATGATTGTATCTGCCTTATGTATTATTTGATTGACTCGAATGATTATGGATGTTGATTTGGCTGAATTGTTGTGCGGCTTGTGAAATGTAATGTTTTGAAGTTGATTTTTTAGAGCTTTGAAATCGAGTTTAATCCGTTGAGGATTGATTTGAGTTAATTTTCTTGGGAATGTGAAAAATAGAATGTACTCTTGAACTCAGCCTGGTTTACTTTAATTGACTTGGTTTTGGACAAATGATTTATTGCTGAACCGATTCTTTAAAGCTTTGGAAATGAGTTAAATCGGTTGATATTGAGTTGAATTTTGAAATGGTTTCCTTGAGATACGCCACTGAGGCAATTGTTGGATTTAGCTTGCTTTGAATTGATTTCTGGTTTTGAGCTGTTGAAAAGGAATGAGGAACGGTTTAGTTGGGACCCGAACCGGGTGGCAAAAGTCCAAGTTTTAGGGGAGGTGCTGCCGAAATTTCTGCAAAATCCTAGTCGTGTTTGAAAAGTTATTTAAAAAGGGCTGGATTTGAGAAATTGTATTATGTGATTTATAAAGAGAATATTTATGTTTTCAAGCTTAATTTATTTAATGAACCTTACGCGTTGAGTGCGGCTTATTTAGAAACGAACTATTTGTACAGTTTGAATCACTGAAGGAAAGAATGATGCTCTAATATTGATTTCAATATAAAAATGAGCTTTTAGTGATTTTAAAGGAATTTAGACTTTTGATTGAGTAATCAAGTTCGAGGCATTTTGGAAGAGTTAGAAAAGTGGGTTCCAAAAAGAAACCTGAAAGTGGTTTGATTCAAATGAACTGGTTTCGTTTCAAATGAGTTGATTTTTGGACCGGGTTGGAACTTGTGATTTTGTATGATTGGTTTCATAATAAATTCAGTTTTATTTACTTGAACCGAGAATCTATGATTTTAAAAGTTTCAATGAATTTTAAGGAATTTATATAAGTTGACCTTCCCTAAAGACTTGGGACTCTGACAAGAAACTTTTGTTATAAAATCCCATTGTTGGATGGGTGATTTTGAATGTTCCCAAAAAGAATCTTTAACTTTCCATGGTTTTGGAAGTTTTGGAAAGAGAATGCCGAGAGTGGCTTTGTTTTAAAAAGGGAACTCACTTTGAGTAAATTTGGCTTATGAGCCTGAGATGATTTGAGAAATGAGATCTTTAAAGCCAAGGCTAAAAAGAGTTGAAATTTGATTTCA
This sequence comes from Arachis ipaensis, assembly GCF_059453495.1. Classification (NCBI taxonomy): domain Eukaryota; kingdom Viridiplantae; phylum Streptophyta; class Magnoliopsida; order Fabales; family Fabaceae; genus Arachis; species Arachis ipaensis. The sequence goes on from NC_142438.1 coordinate 127,503,283, forward strand.
AAGTGAAATGGCTTGAGAAAAGTGATTTATGGCTTAAATGCCGGTTTTATGAATTTGATGATGTTGAATGGTGGAAGTGTTGTTTTGTTGTGAGCCGGAATGGCCGTGTATGCTATTGAACTATGGCTGATTGCCGAATGAGTTGTGAGCCGTATGACTGATTATGAATTATGAACTTAAGCCGAAGGGGTGTATTTATTGATAAATTGGCTGGTTCTGAATTGAACCGTGAACCGGATGGCTGAGATGGATGGTGATCCATGGTTGAGTATAAATGCATGTATGCAATTGAATGAATTGTGAACTTAAGCCGGATGGCTGAGATGAATGTTGTATGCGAGTATGCTTGTGTTTTCTCTCTGGTTGTAAGGGTGACAGGGCACCGATACCCTCTAATGGCGACAGGGCGCAGATACCCTCTAATGGCGACAGGGCGCAGATACCCTCTAATGATAATAAAGCGCAATAGAGAGACTGTGTCCGGGTTAGCTACCGGACACGTCGGGTTGGCTTGGTAACCGACAGATGATATCATCAGCCACTAGGGACAGGCATGCATCATATGCATTTGTGTGACATTGGTTGGGTGTGCATATTATACTTGGTTTGCCTATGTGATTAATTGCTAACCGTTCTACTTGTAATAACTGTTTGTTTGTGCTTGAACTTCCTATTTGTGTTTGCTACTGGGATTCTGTTGGACTGTGGTGATTGGTTGATTGTTGGATTGTTTGGGCCTAGGGCCGTGGTTGGAATGAGATGAACCGATGGTTGATTTCGGTTTTATGTTTCTGATTTGGAATAAAATATGAAAGCCTATTTTGTTTCAGTATAAATAAACCGTTTTGAAAGGCTTTTGAGTTTTTGAGAATTGAATGGTTCCTCTTTCAGAAAAGATTTCCGACTTTACTTCTATTGTAAACCGTTGTTTTTGAAAAGAGGTATAAGACGGTTATGAATCACTGGTACAGTTTATCTTCCAGTATCCTATTACAGTAATTCCCAAAAACCCTCTACTGAGAACCCTTTCGAGGATGATGTTCTCACCCCCCTACATTTTTCCCCTTTCAGGATATGGGCGCAGAAGTTACGAAGAGCTTATTTAATTGTTGTGATGCTCTGTATTGTTTTAGCTATGGTTTATTGTACCTTCGCCTTTATCTTGATATAATCTGTAAGAGGGATAGGAATTGTATTGGATTATGGTTGTAATATTACTTATATATATGTATGTATATATATGGATGTACTCTTTATGAGTTTTGTAAGTTGTATGGTATTTATGGATGTATGATATCGGATGAAAGTATTTTTGGATCGGTATTGCGATTTAAAGTTTTAAACAGGCTCATATTTTAGTATTAAATAATATAAAGTCGTCGTAATGTCCGAACTATCAGAGTCGCGCAGCCGGAAGTGTGAGCTTTGGTAGTTAGAGTGTTACAAATTGCATCTTGGGAGGAATTCATTCTTATAGAAAGAGGTCTTACATGACTTTGGGAACATAAGCCAAACAAGACGTTTATAGTGTTAAGCTTAACCATATTTTTTTTTGTATAATTTGTAATACCTTGGACTTGATTGCCTATAATGTATCTTTTAGGTTTAGCTCAAGACAAGATTCAAGAGACTCCAGAAGAAACAGGGGAGATAGTTCAAGATTCAATGCAAGAAGAAGACGTGCCAGCCGATAGTTGTAATAAGGTTGTTTCTACTGGACACAATGCTTTTACCCTAACTTTTGGCATCAATAAAACACCAAAAGAGAATGAGATTTTTTGACTCATGTTTGTTTGATAGTTTGACTTGGGTTTTATATTACAATTGTTTCTTACTAGATATCTTTGAGTTCTGATGGACCTTGGTTGGATTTGTTTCCTAAAAATTTGGGACTGAATTGAACTCAGTGACTGATTATGACCTTGTATTTGGATGTTGAATTTGATAAAGTAGCAATGAACTTATTGAAGATTGAACTCAAATTGACTTGAGTTACCGCAATTAGTATTTTGTAACCTGGAATGGTTTGGAGACATAATTCCTTTGAATCCAAGGCTTTTATATTTTTGATATTCTTCTATATATGTAATTATGATATAAAGAATATAAATATATATATCTCCCTAATAGTAAAACTGCTTAAAGAATTGCTGTCTATTATCATGGCTACTACATCGTAGAGATAACATGGATTAATTAAAAGACATATATAGATTTTGGGTGCGATATAGAATACAAATTTATCATTACGCATAGAATTTATAACCTAAAATTTCAACTTAATTTAATTTAAACTAACGATTTAATTTATTTTGCTCAAAATTATTATAGTCGCATTATTATACTTTTACCATTAATTATGTTACTCGGGATTTTAAAAAATTAACTGATTAAAATCGGTAATTTTAAGCAAAAAAGTTAATGTATTCATATTAATTTAAAATCGGTAATTATTATTATTATAATTATAACCTAAATTATTGTCATCATTATTAGTATAATTATAATTATAATTATAATAATATAATAATAATTATTATTATTATTTGTTTTAGTGTTTCTTATTATTATTATTTGCATTCTCTTATCCTACTGTAATGATTTATTTTTTTATTATTTTTATTGTTATTATTATTATTTTTATTATATTTTTTTATGCTACCATTAGTACCTGATGAGGACCCCTAATATATCACTATTTCACTATTATTCCTTTACTTTTCAAATCACAGACCCCATTGCCACTATCATAATCCTTATTATTCTCACCACTACTAACTTCATAGTTCAGCCCCTCCATCCCTTGCCGTCGGCCGTGGTCTTCTTCTCCACATCATATTCGAAGTTGTTGCATCACCGTACCCATCGTCATCCCCAGGCCGGTATCTGTTGTCGTCATCATCGGCCGGAAGAAGACATCTCTGTCCCCGCGGCGAGCCCTTGTCCTCGAGCCCCTTTTTTCTTTGTCCGAGACCCCGTCGTTCCTCTCTCACCGTCAATACCATTCCTCCCGCTATCGGTAAGCACCACTTGTTCATCCTGTGTGGTTGCTGATTTACTCAGAGAAAGTGAGGCCATTAATGAGCTTATAATTGACATGCATGATTCTCTTAATCTTGTATGTAAATAATAAAAAATTGAGAACTATGTAAAGCCAATACAATTTAGGTAGTCACAATATTGTTGTTGCAATGTTGCTTTTACTTTTTTTATTGTTACCTAGTTTATTTGTATTCTTATTTGCCGTTGGTTCTTGTGATTTCCTAACATTGCAATTCTAGAAATACAACATGTTTAAAGGAGAAATAAGTGTTGAAGAAGAGACTCTTTCATTATTCGTGCTTTATTCCTCTGCCACACACACTCAATTTAAGTGAAAAGAGAAAAATGTTATGTTATATATTCCTTTTTAAAAAATAATTTTGAAACAAACATGCTTCCTCCCAAAATTTAAAACATTCTTCTTCTTGCCAAACTCTACACTCCATTAGTTATTAAATATCTGGACACCTTATGTTCAAAAATGACCATGTTGTTGCACGCATTGACACTATTTAAATAATTGCAAAGTAAATACATAACAATTTTCTATGTTTAAGGCTACGTATCATTTTCTCTGTCCATATTTCAAAGAATTCTTTTGTATTATTTGGATTAGACCGGTTTACATTTCTACACCTGGACTATTTGAGCTTTGTTCTACAATGAATAAAGAGGTGCTCCCTTTAATTCACTTTGCTTATGCATGCATAAATTACAGTAAGCATCACTTGTGTGTACAATATTTAGTTTAACCAATAATCTATCTTTTGTATTTTGTGATCCTGCTTAACATAAATTACAGCCCTACACAAGTTATCAAAATTGTCTTTGGATTGTGATTGTTAAGCATCATCTTGGCCACCTTTTGTGTGAAATCAATCCCATGTCCAATGTGAGAGTATGTGTAATACTAGAATACTCTGTTGGATTAGAATAACCGGTTACTAAAATAATCAAATATGTTATATAACCTAATAATTTTTTTTTGTGTTGAGGTTGAACAAGTATACTTGCATTATTATGTTGAAGGTTGCTGCTATTTTTTTCCTTGAACCTGTTATTAATTCAAAGATTTCATATTTCTCTATGTTTTGGTTTGGATTTACTGTTGTGCTGATAAATAACAAATCTTGTACATATAGTTTGCACTTATACCTTAAATTTTTTTGTTGTGCTGATATTTTTTGGCAATGAAGATTTTCTACTTTATGTATGGATGCATTTCTATATGAGAAAAAAATATTCAAATGCTTGTTTCTATATGTTATGATCCGAATGCAGTATATTAAGATGCCCAGAATAGGTCGTTACACGAAGATTTCCAAGTTAGACACAGCATGTCAGCAACCTCAAGTAGGATCTACTATGGCTTCATCTTCCCATCAAGTGGATTGCCCATTTCCCCCATCCAGTGGCGGTGGTGCCCCCGCAGCCTCATCTTTACGCCCTTTTCGTCCGCATTGTAGCAAACCACTGCCTGCTCCACAGACTTATACGAATGGTGTTCAAAACTCAGAGCCGAACAATGAAGACTTAGACCCAGAGGCAGATGAGGTAGATTCTTTTGAGCAACACGTTGACAACCTATTTGCTGCATCGGAGGCTCAGAAGCATAAGGGATGCAAGACCACTAAATTTTGGGATGTTAAAATCATTGGTATACAAGAATTTATTTAATAAAATTTTTTTTATTCTATTTTCTTATGATTTCATTGCATCTTGGTCACAATAGTAACTCACACAGACTAACTATGATTTACAAAATCCGATGGTACAACAAACAAGCTCATTTGAGTGTGAAGGAAGCTATGAAGTCATCTAACATTAGAAAGATCATACTCAGGTTCAATTGAAACTTGTAACCAGTTGGAGCTGAAGCTGGTATACTGAGTGGCGTTCTCAGATGGCTAGGATCTAACTACACCAAATTCCTAATCTGTGAGAAAGACTGGAGAAAGGTTTGCTCCAAGGACAAGATCTATAATGAATGTGTAAAGGTAAAAACTTATATTTTTGTAGAATTCGAGAATCTTAATTTGACACCTACTAACAATTTAAATTTACTGTTACAGAAAATGTTTCATTTTGATGAAGATAGTAGAGAACTTATCAAGCGTAAATTTTAAAAATGCTAGAAAGGTCTTGGAAGGAAACGAGGAATAGGTTATACCATGACCATTACGACTCACAACTGACTATTGAACAAAATATTGAAGGCCGTCCACTGGGAATTACTGCGAATCAATGGAGACGGTACCTTGATTATCGCAATAGTGAAGACACAAAGATAATATATTTTTATTTCATAACAGAAAAAGTCTATTTATATTACATTGAGTTAGTCAAAAATGGCGTCTAGTAACCTTTACTTTTGATGGCATGATAAGAGAAGTATAGGAAAAATGCTGTGAATCGATCGAAGCAGCTATACATTCACACTGGCAGATCGAAAAGCTTGGCAAGGCTTGGAGAAGAAGAGGTAATTTACATTTGACTCACTTTTTAAACCTTCTCTTTGTCTACATATTCACTTTTTAAACTATATTATTATAGTCAAAACAACAAGGGAGGAGAGTTGTGGACCTTAACGCACAAACGACCTAATGGCTCCTATCTCCATGATGCAGCTCGGGCTATTGGTGTAAGTATTGCGTTGATAATCTTTAAGTTATTTCTCGAGATTTTATTTTTTTAAATTGTGTTGAAAGTCTATGTGGTTAGCAACTAGCTAACAAATGCTTATGTTTTCTTATTTGTGTGTAGGAAAGATTTGCGGAGATTGAACAACATGATGAATCCTTTATACTGTTGTCTCAGAATGATTCGCTTGCTCAAGCTCTCGGAAAGGAGCACTCGGGTAGAGTGCGTGGCATGGGTATCGGATCAACTTCTAGTTAAGTTTTCGGTATGAATTCCCATTAACTGAGCAATGGAGCTCAAAGAAAGGATACCCAAAGGGTGCTGCTTAAACTACAAGTAGAGCTGGTAGCCGAGAAATTAAAAAGGAAGGCAGTGGAGGATAAAGTAGCAGCCAAGAAGACAAAAGGCAGGCAATAGAGGATGAGGTAGAAGCCGAGAAGACAAAAAGACAGGCAGTTGAGGATGAAGTAGCAGTCGGAAAGATAAAGATGCAGGCGATGGAGAGTGCTCTGAGATGTCAAATTCAAGGGTAAGGTGGGGAGCTGCCACTAGACGTCGCTACATGGATGAATTCGTTGGAAGAACAGAGTGGAAAGTATATCTCAAGATTGAATATTATAATTTTTTAAATATATATTTTTTATTGTTATGCAACTCTTATTAAGGAATACACTTTATTGATATTTGGATAAATATATAAATTCGCTTTATAATTTTGCTAATGTCATTTACCTATCAATTTATTTTTTCAGATACAAATAATTAAGATTTGTAATATTAAAAAAATTTCAAAAATAACAAAAGAAAAAATAATACCTAGTACATTCAAATTAAAAAAAAAGTGTTAATTCCCAGTGCAAAATACAATATTTTTGCGGCCATTTAGTCGGAAAAATAGCGGCGATTACAAAATAGCCAAAAATAAATTTAAAAATACTAAATGTCAGATAACGGTGGCTAAATAAATTTGAAAAACACAACGGTGTGGTTCAAAACTGTCGCGAGATTATCCTCGAATTCAAGGTTGGTCAAATAGCGGCGGTTTAAACTGCCGCTAAATCAACCGACGCTAATCCATGATTTTGCTGTGGTTGTGCCAGCGGTTCATTAGAACCGTTGCAAAATCAAATCTACATCTCCTAAACCGCAACGTTTCTAGAATCGCCGGTATGTTGGTTTGTGACAGTTTAAAACCACCATAAATCCATCAAAAAACCACTGCAAATTATCGGTTCCCTTGTAGTGGAGGATGAGTTCGAAAGCAACTATGAGGTTGTTAATCCAAATGAAGACGATGATGAAGTTGATGACACCATGGAGACAAATGTGGCTGAAGTGGCAAATGCACTAGCAAATCAGCATCCGTTCGAAGAGTCATTTTTTATGCCGCATTGGATCTAGAAGCTATGCATGCACCAGAATATCCTAAATACCTGAATGCAGGTATGTAGTTTGGATAATTATATAGTAGCTTTATGATATAAACAATTAAATTTGGCATAAAATAGTATGATTATTATTAGGTTCTGTATGCAATTAGTGATGTCTAACTGCATTTGTAGAATTAAAACGAAATTACTATTATTTATTTAGATATCGAGTATAGATCGAATTATTTTGTAGATTTTATGTGTTTGTTTATTTTGTTATTTTGTATGTATAATTTTTTAAAGTTCTAAAACGTATTGTATTTATATATTTAGATTATATATTTTTATACGTATAATACATTATATATTTATATATTTAAAATGTATATATCTATATTATATATGTTATATATTTAAAATGTATGTATTTATATTATTTATAGTATATATATTAAAGTTAAATTGCATTTAAAAATTATATGTTTATATTATTTATAATATATTTATTTATATTATAAATATTTATATATTTATTTATGTATTTATATTATATATTTATATAAATTTAGATAATATGTTAATATTATTAGATAACCATATATAACATACTTATATAATTTTATACGTTTATCAAAATATATAATTTATATTCTTCTGTTAACATATAAATTATATATATATATATATATATATATTTTTATTTATTTATTTAATTAAGTTTTATATCTTTATGTATACTTGTATATGTACTCTTCTAAGTTTATGTCATGATGTTATTGTAGTAAAGTCTCCTATTATGACAGATGATGAATTCGTTGTGGGAATTGAATTTAGTTCTCGAAAAACTATAATTGTGGCAGCCAAAGATTATACTATTCGTAGAGGCGTAGACTACCAAGTGTATGAATCGGAATCTCAAATATTCTATGCCAAATATACACAATATGGCACAAGTTTTGATTGGTTAATTAGGGTTAGCATGATCAAAATGAAGTATTGTTGGGAGATAAGGAGATATAATGGTAGTCTCACTTGCACTAGATCCAATATTTCTCAAGACCATTCCAAGATGGATTCCATCACAATTGCAGAAGCCATTAAGCCATTAGTAGAGGTTGACCCATCCATAAAGGTAAAATCTATCATTGCTGAAGTTCAATAAGTTTACTTACACTATAAATTATCGCAACGTATGGTTGACAAAGCAGAAGTCAATCGAAAAAATATTCGGAGGTTGGGAGGGTTCCTATGAAGCTTTGCCTTGATGCTTTGAAGCCATGTGTGACAAGAAGCAATCAACAGCCGTCCACTTTGAAACCATACCTGCATATCAGGAAGATGACTTGGTTCTTAATATTCGAGTGTTACATCAAATCTTCTGGAGTTATTACCCTTGCATTAGAGCACTCATGCACTGTAAACCAGTTGTACAAGTAGACGGGACTCATTTATATGGAAAATACAAGGGTTGTCTATTGGTGGTAGTTTTATAAAATGGAAACAATATCATGCCCATTGCATTTGCCATTGCCGAGGGTGAGACTTCTGAGGCGTGGCATTTTTTTTAGTAACTTGCGACATGTGGTGATATGGGATGGTGTGGGTCTTATCTCTGATCGACACGATTTTATTAGTTCAACCATGGCTCGTAGTAATGGGGCTTAGTCGCTTCCGAGAGCTTTTCACAAGTTCTGTGTAACACCCTACCACACAGAGATTTACACTTAAGTCGTAAAACCGAGGTGGTGTGGTATTACGACCTCTATTTTAAAATATATATATACGTATAATAATCGAAGGAACGTAGTATACTAGGAGCCTTGAAGAATAGGTAAAGCAAAATCATAAAATTAAAAGCGTAACACTCAGGAATAAGAATTACTTGCGTATGAAGAAAGCTAAGGTTCATAAACATATATATATATATATTTATATATAGAAAATGAGAATAGAGGGTCAAGAGTACAAAATAACAAGCTCCTAACTCAGCCTGCGAAGCTAAGGCTGGCCGGAGAATATATATATATATATACTCCCATAACCCAACATACATATATAAAACCGTAGTTCTCCATACACCTCTAAGAGATACAAAAGTAAAATAAGTCATTAGGAGAGTTCTATACATATGGTCATATATAAATAGTACACAAAATAATGTCCCAAAAGATCAACTTCGCTGCAGAGAACTCCAGACGCCTAGCGAGATGCCTCTCGAACTGCATCTGAAAAACACAAATATCCATATGAAATGAGAACCGAGGGTTCTCAGCATGGTAAAGGTGCCACATACATAAGATATAAGGTCCCGGAAAAGTCAGAGGCAATCCTAGAACGCTGACACTCAGATTATAAAGCTTAAAGAACTAAAGCAGAAACCATAAGTTAGGGTGGTTTTCTAAGGATTCCTAACTTAACCAAATCTTAAACCTAACTAAAATCCTTAACTTCTCCACCTTTCCTCCGATCCTCCAACACCGGTGAAAACGCACAAACAAACAAGCAGACAAATGGCAAACACAGGTAGAATACGAGTACTGCAAATAGTAAATATAACAATTAACATAGTAAATTCACCTAGGCATTCTCAATTAATGAACAAACAAGAAATTCAAATAATATGCATATGATGCATGCCTGTTCTATGGCTGATGAGTCTCATCTGTCGGTTATCAAGCCAACCCGACAAGTCCGGCTGCTAAACCCTGGATTGTCCCCTGTCGCGCATTCCCAAGAGTCTATGCATAGCTTTTTCTCATATATAAAATCTGCTCATGGGGTGTATCCTTCCCGGGAATTTATATGTGCCCGGTCACCCTTACGACGTAGCCACGTAGGGTCAACACACCTGGTGGCAAGCCACAGTACTTTACCCAGGGAAACTCGTATCTCAGATAAATAAAGAGCATAAGCCTAAAAAACATTCATATTCACTCATCATCATTACACAATCATTTATTGTAGCCATGGCATCACATATACTTCACTTCTTTGCACTTTTCATACATAATTCATTATTTTTCAACCTTACTTCACTCTCAAGTTACCACATTTTCTTAGCTTCATCTCATTACTAGGCATATCACTAAGATCTAGGGCTAAAACAGTAAAAATAGAGGTTTAGAGGTTCGAAATTGGGTTTTAAAACACAAAAATTAACTTTGCTGAAAACAGGGGTCCTGCGTACGCGTGGGTACACATTTTTCCTTGCTCGCGTACGTGAGATGCCTAACCCGAAAGGGTTGGTCGCGTCGTGTGCAGGTGGTCGCATACGCAACCCCTCAAAAACCACTGCTCGCGTACGCAAGCACCCTGCTCGCGTATGCGAGATGCCAAACCCGAAAGTGTTGGTCGCGTCGCGTGCAGTGGTCGCGTACGCAAGATATACAGAGTGGCAAAAATGTTGAATGTTGTAGAATTTTAGTTTCGTACTCCGAACTTCCGACGCGCATAACATTTTTTTTTAAAATATTTTTCATTTGTTCTTTGAACGGTATAAACTTCACTGACCCAATTTTCATATGAAATAAGTTTGGAACAATTTGAGGGTTTGGAAGCTGAGTTATGGCTCGCCGAAGTTCGGCCAAAAATAAATTTTTCATAAAAGTTCTAAAACCTCTATTTTCACCAAAACCAAACTCAAAATCAACCTGCCATGCACAAAACAGCACCACAATATACCATTTACAGTGCCACAACCTCTACATCCTACCATACCCAACCATTCCTCAATTTTAAACAATCTTATGCATCTCTCAACTATACCAACAAGATTATCAATCACCTACTCATATTTATTCATATCAACATGTCAATCATCATTAACTCATCATTTAGCATCCTATTTTCATCATAAACAATAATCACCCAACAAATACTCAATCCATATCAACAATTATCATCGAAGGTACTAAGCATTTAACATACTCATGTATTCCAACCTATCCTATGGTCATCTAGCTTAAGTTTTCACAAGACATTATATATTAAATACGAGAAACCAAAACCATACCTTGGTCAATTTCCTCGTATAACCCAAGGCAACACAAATAGGCAAGATCTCAAACTTCACCACCAAATTCAGTAATCCAATGACCCAATCAAGTTTCCATCTCCTCAATGGTGCTCCAAAACACAATTACACACTACCTATGCACATTACCACATCCATATACAAATTTTCAATACCTAATACACAATAATCCAAGAATCCACAAGATTTAGAGAGCTATTAACTTACCCGTGCCTCAAATGAGCAAAACCCACTAATCCATCAAGTTTAATTTGAGCCTAAACACCAAGATATCAAGTTTCAACAACCCAACTACAAAGTTTTCGAAAATTAAAGGAAAAGGAAGGCTGAGATAAAATAGAGGTTCCTTACCAAAATTAGTCACCAGTATTTGTAGAGCTTGACGTCGCGAACGCATGGCGGCAAACAGTGCAGCGATCGGAGCTTGAAGTAACAAGATATGGTGATTTGAAGTGGAACAAGGGTTTTGAAACCTTCCTTCTTCCTCCCTTATGTTTTAGAACGTGAATTGTGAATGGAGGGAAGGAAATGAGCTGAAGCTCATTAGTTACTGAAGTGTGGGTTGGGCCCAGTTCGCTCGATTTGGCCCGTTCGACCCAATCTTGGGCCAAATTCTTTGAAATTAGTGTCAAAATTCTTATTTTAATTAGCTCTACCTCATTAAACAAAAAAAAAATTCATATTTCTAATTTATTTTATTAAAGTTAATTTATTGACTAATTATTCGCTAATTTTATGGGGTTTACATTCTACATCAGGCATATAGAGTCTAACTTCTTGAGAAAATTTAAGGCACTATATCTCCAAAAGCTTTCTACATGTTCTTGCAAGACCTGATTAGACAAGTATAAATGAGTCCTAATATTTTCCTCAATACCATTACATGTAAAGATCTAATGGATGATGCAAAGGCACAGGCTCCTGAATTAGGACATGACTATATCGGTTGGTCTACTGCATTATCCAAAACCTGTGTGTGACGGACCAATCCAAGTTTTTAGGTCCGGTCAAAACCTCACCATGTTGGGCATCCAGAGACCTCTCTTGATGTGGGACACTCTGTACAAATCCAAATTATCTCCTGCACCTATCAGTTGCATGCCACTTAAGATTCTCAAACGATATCAATGGTACCGTTGCACTCTAAATTTTTGAATGACTACATATATCTTTTGGGATGACATCTGCCTCTATTCGATCAATATCATAAGCTTCCCAAACAAAATGGATAGAAACAAAAAAGAGAGAATTAAATATTACATAATACAAAGGCATCAACATACATGTATATCGAGATGTTTCTATATCAATGGATGAGAACACACCTAGCCGTATAGTTCTAAACCAACAGAAATCCTTTCGTACAAACGTTTTGGTTGTCACAAGTAACAAACCCCTAAATAAATTTATAACCGAAGTATCTAAACCTCGGGTCGTCTCTCAAGGAATTGCAGGGAGGTGTTCTTATTATCAGTTATGAGTTGTGTAAATTGGGATTTTGGATTAAGAAATAAGAAGAGTGAATTGCAGAGAAAATAAAGTCAACAATCGTAAAAGATCTTGGCAAGGTATGAGAATTGGATCTCCCAAGGTTCATAGCAATAGATTGTTGTTTCTACTTAGTTAACCCTTACCGAATAAGGGAAAGTCAAGTAGTTGAGCTAACTCTTATTCGCAAGTCTTGGGAAGGTCTAGCGTTAGTAAATACAGAATTAGCCAACAGCTTCTAATTACAAGAATAGATCCTTCTCAATTGTGATGAGAATTATTCATTGCTCCTACTTAGTTAACCCTTACTAAATAAAGGAAAGTCAAGTGGACTAATCAACTTGATTCCTCAAGTCCTAGTCAACTCCTATGGAAAGACTAGCTTTAGAGGGATCCAAATCAATCAGCAACTTCCAATTATCAATCAACAAAAGAGTTGGTTAACTCAAGTATCACCAATTACCCAACCAAAGCCAAGAGGAGAAAATCTTAACTTAAAACATCAATTAATAATAAATAGTAGAAGAAGTAATAAATCTGAAATACCTCAATTTGCATTAATAAAAGAAATCAAATCTGACATAAGGATTCATAAATTAAAGCAATAGAATAAATAAAAGGAATATTAAACCTGGAATTGAGAAGTCATTGAAAGAAGAAATCCTAAATCCTAAATCCTAAGAGAGAGGAGAGAGCCTCTCTCTCTCTCTCTAAAAACTACATCTAAAACCTAAAATTATGTATATGAAAGTTATATGAATTGTTCGATGATGAATGGATGCATTCCCCCACCTTATAGCCTCTAATTTGTATTTTCTGGGCCGAGAACTGGGTCAGAAACAGCCCAGAATTTGCTGGTTACGAATTCAAACACGCTGATTTTCGCAGATGCGACGCGTCCGCGTGATGCACGCGTTCGCGTCACTTATCCTCAAGGCAAATATGGCAAATTATATATCATTTCGAAGCTCCGAACGTTAGCTTTCCAACACAACTAGAACCGCATTATTTGAACCTCTGTAGCTCAAGTTATGATTATTTTAGTGCGAGAGGGTCAGGCTGACAGCCTTGCAGTTCCTTCAACTTGTATTCCTTCTACTTTTGCATGATTCCTTTCCATCCTCTAAGCCATTCATGCCCTATAATCTCTGAAATCACTTAACACACATATAAAGGCATCGAATGGTAATAAGAGAGGATTAATAATAAGCAATTTAAAGGCCAAAGAAGCATGTTTTCAATCATAGCACAAAATCAGGAAGGAAAACGTAAAACATGCGAATAGTATGAATAAGTGAGTAAAGAGTTGATAAAAACCACTCAATTAAGCACAAGATAAACCATGAAATAGTGGTTTATCACCGTTCCGAACCTCATCTAACAATCCCCTAAAATGAGCAACAATATGATATCTATATGGCCGATTAGCACGCTCCCAGTTACACCATCTGTTTACATTTTTTTTTCATTACTAAACTTTCTATCCAGATATTGAATACAAAGTAAAACATTATTCAAAGTCATATAACAATTCATATTACTAGTTAGCCAGTGGAAAGTGTCGTGGGGCACCAGGAATTGGGGAAAAAAATGGTATACGAATTCAAGCCCATATATGCAATAATGTCAGTGGACCGTCATTCTCGTTACAGTCAAAGCGAGATGCTCTATACAATGTTCTGTAAAAGTGTGCCAGGGATGCTGATCCCTAGCTGATTTCGTGAATCCAAGAGAAGTCACAAAGTAATGGCAGAAATTTTCAGTGAACCGCTGACCCAAACTTATCAGCAAACAAGATTGACCCAAAAACAACAATATATGGCATTTCACATACTTCTTCATGGCAACTCGATCATTTAAAATTAATCCGTCTTTCATATTTCTAATCCAGGTCATCTTGATGTAACTTCCTCTGTAATCACTAGTCCTAAGTGCAACTCCAAATTGATGTAAGCATTCAGCTTTCATGGTGGTGCACGAATTGTGAATCACACTTTTCACAACTCGTACCACTAACCAGCAAGTGCACTGGGTCGTCCAAGTAATACCTTACGTGAGTAAGGGTCGAATCCCACGGAGATTGTTGGTTTGAAGCAATCTATGGTTATCTTGTAAATCTTAGTCAGGAAGTCAATTATGTTTATCAATTGAATTGTGAGTAACCAGTAGAGCATAAATTAAAAGTTACTTGTTGTGCAGTAATGGAGAATATGTTGGAGTTTTGGAGATGCTTTGTCTTCTGAATCTCTGCTTTCCTCTGTCTTCTGATTCACGCACGCACGTCCTCCTATGGCAAGCTGTGTGTTGGTGGATCACCGTTGTCAATGGCTACCTTCCATCCTCCCAGTGAAAACTACGCTCACGCGCTCTGTCACAGCACGGCTAATCACCGGTTGGTTCTCGATCCGGTTGGAATAGGATTTACTATCCTTTTGCGTCTGTCACTAACGCCCAGCCTTCAGGAGTTTGAAGCTCGTCACAGTCATTCAATCCTTGAATCCTACTCGGAATACCACAGACAAGGTTTAGACTTTCCGGATTCTCAAGAATGCCGCCATCAGTTCTAGCTTATACCACGGAGATTCTGATTAAGGAATCTAAGAGATCCTCATTCAATCGTATATAGAACGGAGGTGGTTGTCAGGCACACGTTCATGATTTGAGGAAGGTGATGAGTGTCACAGATCATCACCTCCATCACAGTTAAGCGCGAATGAGCATCTTAGATAGGAACAAGCGTGTTTGAATGGAAAACAGAAATACTTGCATTAATTCATCGAGACACAGCAGAGCTCCTCACCCCCAACAATGGGGTTTAGAGACTCATGCCGTCAGAGAATACAAAGTTTAGATCTGAAATGTCATGAGATACAGAATAAGTCTCTAAAAGTTGTTTAAATACTAAACTAGTAGCCTAGGGTTACAAAATATGAGTGGACTATGATGGATGATGCAGAGATCCACTCCTGGGGCCCACTTGGTGTGCTGGGGCCCACTTGGTGTGTGCTGGGGCTGAGACTTTAAGCAATTCACATGCAGAGGCCAATTGTGGAGTTGAACGCCAGTTTTTGTGCCAGTTTGGGCGTTCAACTCCAGTTTTTGATCCTTTTCTGGCGCTGAACGCCAGAATTGGGCAGAGGACTGGCGTTGAACGCCAGTTTACGTCGTCTATCCTTGTGCAAAGTATGAACTATTATATATTTCTGGAAAGCCCTGGATGTCTACTTTCCAATGCAATTGGAAGCATGCCATTTCGAGTTCTGTAGCTCCAGAAAATCCAATTTGAGTGCAGGGAGGTCAGAATCTAACAGCATCAGCAGTCCTTTTTTAGCCTGAATCAGATTTTTGCTCAGCTCCTTCAATTTCAGCCAGAAAAATACCTGAAATTACAGAAAAACACACAACTCATAGTAAAGTCCAGAAATATGAATTTTTCCTAAAAACTACTAGAAATAGACTAAAAACTAACTAAAACATACTCAAAACTATATGAAATTATCCCCAAAAAGCGTATAAAATATCCGCTCATCACAACACCAAACTTAAACTGTTGCTTGTGCTCAAGCAACTAGACAAATAAAATAGAAGACTAATAGGTTGAGAAGCAATAATATCTCAGAGTTTTTGATTGAAGCTCAGATCCTAATTAGATGAGCGGGACTAGTAGCTTTTTGCTTCTGGACAGTTTCGGCATCTCACTTTATCCATTGAAGCTCAGAGTGATTGGCATCTATAGGAACTCAGAATTCAGATAGTGTTATTGATTCTCTTAGTTCAGTGTGATGATTCTTGAACACAGCTTCTTTATGAGTCTTGGCCGTGGCCCTAAGCACCTTGTTTTCCAGTATTACTACCGGATACATAAATGCCACAGACACATAACTGGGTGAACCTTTTCAGATTGTGACTCAGCTTTGCTAAAGTCCCCAATTAGAGGTGTCCAGAGTTCTTAAGCACACTCTTCTTTATGCTTTGATCCTTGACTTTAACCGCTCAGTCTCAAGTTTTCACTTGACACCTGCACGCCACAAGCACATGGTTAGGGCAGCTTGGTTTAGCCGCTTAGACCAGGATTTCAGTCCTTTAGGCCCTCCTATCCACTGATGCTCAAAGCCTTGGGATCCTTTTTAATTGCCCTTGCCTTTTGGTTTTAAGGGTTATTGGCTTTTTCTGCTTGCTTTTGCTTTTTTTTTTTCTGCAAGCTTTGTTCTTTGCTGCTTTTTCTTGCTTCAAGAATCATTTTTATGATTTTTCAGATTATCAATAACATGTCTCATGTTCATTATTCTTTCAAGAGCCAACATATTTAACAGTCTTAAACAACAAATTCAAAAGACATATGCACTGTTCAAGCATTCATTCAGAAGACAGAAAGCATTGCCACCACATTTAACCAATTAGAATTTGTTTTATTTAAACTCGAGATTTTATTGCTTCTTATTCAAAATATCTACTATTTTATTCATGTTTAATGATGATGAGAAAAATAAACTATAGCTTAATTGGAGATAAAATCAAAATAGATACTAACTACTACTATATGACTTCTAAGGTACTTTTATAAGGACACTGTCACAGAGTTAAGGCAGAAATTGGAAATTAACAACCTTTATTTTGGGGGTATGGGGGTTCCTCTGATCCTTGGGAGACTTGGTATCACAGAAGATTTTTGGCGCTTCAGTTCCCTTAAGTCACGTCCTGCTCCTCTTGTTCTTTGAGCATATGGGTCAGCATTTGACTGTGTTCCTTCTGTTGTTTTATTATTTGCTCCATAGCTTCCTGTATCTTGTTAACAGACATCTCAAGATATTCCCAATATTCCGCTTGAGGAATCTCTGGGAGGAATTCCTGTGCTCTCTTCTTGATATGTTCCTCTTGTGCTTGTTGTCTCTCCATTGATGCTTTGGTGATTGACTTTTCAATTAGGATATATTCAGTTATTCCCATCTTGACTCCAGCGTCCTTGCATAGCAGAGAAATCACGCTTGGATAAGCCAACCTGGCCTCTCTTGAATTTTTGTTAGCAATCTTATAGAGCTCTGTTGAAATCAGCTGATGAACCTCCACTTCCTTTCCCATCATGATGCAATGAATCATCACTGCTCTTTTAACTGTGACTTCAGAACAGTTGCTGGTGGGCAACAGAGAACGCCCAATGAAGTCCAGCCATCCTCTGGCAACTGGTTTGAGATCCTCCCTCTTGAGTTGATTTGGAACGCCCTTTGTGTTGGTTGTCCACCTGGCTTCAGGGATACAGATGTCCTCTAGAATCTTGTCCAGGCCAATGTCTACTCTCATCATCCTCCTGTTGAAGGAGTCTGGATCATCCTTTAGCTGAGGTAGCTTTAATATCTCTCTGATCTTGTCAGGGGTGGTATGAACAATCTTTCCCCTGACCATGGTTCGAAATTCGTAGCAGGCTGTTCCAGATAGTCTTTGCTTGTCAGTCTGCCACATATTAGCATAGAACTCCTGGACCATGTTCCTTCCTACTTTCGTTTCAGGATTAGCTAGGACTTCCCAGTTCCTGATTCGAATTTGCTCCTGGATCTCCAGATATTCATCTTCTTTCAGATCGAATCTAACTTCCGGGATCACTGATCTCAGACCCATTACTTTAAGATAATGGTCTGAATGTTCTTTAGATAAGAACTTCCCTTGATTCCAAAGTGGTTTTGGAATGCTCTCTTTCTTGCCTCTAGGAGTGTATTGTTTCCCTTTGGGAGCCATGATCTTAGTGATTTCGGAAAAACACACCAAACTTAGAGGTTTGCTTGTCCTCAAGCAAAAGAAAAGAAAGGAGAGGGATAGAAGGAGATCGAGGTGCACTTGGTGATGGAGGAGGGGGGAGGCCGAACCCAATTTAAAGGGGTGGGGGGGTGGATTTTCGAAAAATTGGAAGAGATAAGATAAAAAGATTGAGTTGAAAAAGATAAGATAGAAGATATAGTTTAATTTGGAAAATATAGGATAAATTTTTGAAAAAGATAAATCTGGGTTTTTGAAAAAGATAATATGAAAAAGATATTGAAAAGATTTTAGAGTGAAAAAGATAAGATAGAAGATAGAGTTTAATTTTGAAAAGATATGATAGATTTTTGAGAAAGATAACTCTGAATTTTGAAAAAGATATGGATTAGTTGAAAAGATTTTGAAAAGAATTGGATTGAATTTGGAGGGATGGATTTTTAGAAATTAGGGATTTTAGAAACCAGGGTTCTTGATATGTTCATGTAAAAATCATGCATTGAAGCATAAAATTTGAAATTAAAATGGAAATACGTGTGGGATTACTGGATTTGGCTCCTCCCTGTCCTCCTGGCGTTTGAACGCCCAAACACTGCCTGTTTTGGGCGTTCAGCGCCCAAATGCTGATCTCCTGGGCGTTCAGCGCCCAATTGCTGCCATTCCTGGCGTTCAACGCCCAGTGGGTGGCCATTTCTGGCGTTGAACGCCCAAATGCTGCCATTACTGGCGTTCAGCGCCCAGTGGATGCCCATTTTGGGCGCTGAACGCCCAAAATGCCCCTTTACTGGCGTTTTCTTGCCATTGAGCTCTTTTACTCTGTTTTGTGTGCTGATTCCTTCTGTAATCCTGTAAACTTATACAAATGACTTTGTACCTTAGTGTCAGTGAACTTTATATAAACAAATAAAAATAAAAATAGGGCAAAAATGCTTAGAGGATTGATGCCCCATGGCTGGGTTGCCTCCCAGCAAGCGCTTCTTTATTGTCTTTAGCTGGACCTTGCTGAGCTTTTAATCTAGCTTCAGCCTTGAGCATTCTTGCTCAGTGTTGCTTTCAAGATAATGCTTGATTCTCTGTCCATTGACAATGAACTTCTTATCAGAATCAATATCTTGAAGCTCCACATAACCATATGGTGACACACTTGTAATCACGTATGGTCCCCTCCACCGGGATTTCAGTTTCCCGGGGAATAGCCTGAGTCTAGAGTTAAACAACAGGACCTTCTGTCCTGGTTCAAAGATTCTAGATGACAGCTTTTTGTCATGCCATTTTTTTTATTTTTCTTTATAAAGCTTGGCATTTTCGAAAGCTGTGAATCTGAATTCCTCTAGCTCATTTAGCTGGAGCAATCGTTTTTCTCCTGCTAATTTGGCATCTAAGTTTAGGAATCTGGTTGCCCAGTAGGCCTTATGTTCCAGTTCCACGGGCAGGTGGCATGCCTTACCATACACGAGTTGGTATGGAGAGGTCCCTATAGGGGTCTTGAATGCTGTTCTGTAAGCCCACAGAGCATCATCCAAGCTCCTTGCCCAATCCTTTCTACGGGTATTTACTGTCCGTTCCAGGATTCTCTTTAATTCTCTGTTAGAGACTTCAGCCTGCCCATTGGTTTGTGGATGATATGGAGTGGCCACCTTGTGGCGAATTCCATACCGAACCATGGCGGAGTAAAGCTGTTTATTGCAGAAGTGAGTGCCCCCATCACTGATTAACACTCTAGGGACACCAAACCTGCTAAAGATATGTTTCTGGAGGAACTTCAGCACTGTTTTAGTATCATTGGTGGGTGTGGCAATAGCCTCAACCCATTTTGATACATAGTCAACTGCCACCAGAATATAAGTGTTTGAGTATGATGGTGGGAAAGGTCCCATGAAGTCAATTCCCCATACATCAAACAACTCTATTTCCAAGATTCCTTGTTGAGGCATGGCGTAACCATGAGGCAGATTACCAGCTCTTTGGCAACTGTCACAATTACGTACAAACTCTCGGGAATCTTTATAGAGTGTGGGCCAATAGAAGCCACATTGGAGGACCTTGGTGGCTGTTCGCTCACCTCCGAAATGGCCTCCATATTGAGATCCGTGGCAATGCCATAATTCTCTGTGCTTCCTCTCTGGGGACACACCTACGGATAATTCCGTCTGCACATCTCTTAAAGAGATAGGGTTCATCCCACAAGTAGTACTTTGCATCAGTAACTAATTTCTTCTTTTGTATTCTATTGTACTCCTTGGGTATGAACCTTGCAGCTTTATAGTTTGCAATATCGGCAAACCATGGTGCTTCCTGAAGGGCAAATAGATGCTCATCAGGGAACGTCTCAGAGATCTCAAGAGAGGGGAGGGACGTCCCTTTCACTGGCTCTATCCGGGACAGATGATCAGCCACTTGATTCTCTGTCCCTTTTCTGTCTCTTATTTCTATATCAAACTCTTGCAGAAGCAATACCCATCTGATGAGCCTGGGTTTTGAATCCTGCTTTGTGAGTAGATATTTGAGAGCAGCATGGTCAGTATACACAATTACTTTTGATCCTACTAAGTATGATCTGAACTTGTCAATGGCGTGAACCACTGCAAGTAGTTCTTTTTCTGTGGTTGTGTAATTTTTCTGGGCATCATTTAGAACGCGACTGGCATAATAGATGACATGCAGAAGCTTGTCATGCCTCTGTCCCAATACTGCACCAATGGCATGATCACTGGCATCACACATTAACTCAAATGACAATGTCCAGTCTGGTGCAGAAATGACTGGTGCTGTGACCAGCTTAGCTTTCAGCGTTTCAAACGCCTGCAGGCATGCTGTGTCAAACATAAATGGCGTGTCAGCAGCTAGCAGATTGCTTAGAGGTTTTGCGATTTTTGAAAAATCCTTTATAAACCTCCTATAGAATCCTGCATGCCCCAGAAAGCTTCTGATTGCCTTAACATTGGCAGGTGGTGGTAATTTTTCAATTACCTCTATTTTTGCCTGATCCACCTCTATTCCCTTGTTTGAGATTTTATGCCCAAGAACAATTCCTTCAGTCACCATGAAATGACACTTTTCCCAGTTTAAAACTAGGTTGGTTTCTTGGCATCTCTTCAGAACAAGTTTTAGGTGATCAAGACAGAAGCTGAATGAGTCTCCATATACTGAGAAGTCATCCATGAAGACTTCCAGAAATTTTTCCACCATGTCAGAGAAAATAGAGAGCATGAATCTCTGGAAGGTTGCAGGCGCATTGCATAGCCCAAAGGGCATCCTTCTATAAGCAAACACTCCCGATGGACATGTGAATGCTGTTTTCTCTTGATCCTGGGGATCCACTGCAATCTGGTTATAGCCTGAATAGCCATCCAAAAAGCAGTAATAATCATGACCTGCTAGTCTCTCTAGCATCTGGTCTATGAATGGTAAAGGAAAATGATCCTTTCTGGTGGCTGTATTGAGCCTTCTGTAGTCAATACACATGCGCCACCCTGTAACTGTTCTTGTAGGAACCAGTTCATTTTTTTCATTATGAATCACTGTCATGCCTCCCTTTTTTGGGACGACTTGAACAGGGCTCACCCAGGGGCTATCAGAAATGGGATAAATAATCCCAGCCTCTAGTAATTTGGTGACCTCTTTCTGCACCACTTCCTTCATGGCTGGATTTAGCCGCCTCTGTGGTTGAACCACTGGTTTGGCATTATCCTCCAATAGGATTTTGTGCATGCATCTAGCTGGGCTTATGCCCTTAAGGTCACCTATGGACCACCCAAGAGCTGTCTTGTGTGTCCTTAGCACTTGAATAAGTGCTTCCTCTTCCTGTGAATTTAAAGCAGAGCTTATGATCACTGGAAAAGTGTCACCTTCTCCTAGAAATGCATATTTCAAGGATGGTGGCAGTGGCTTGAGCTCTGGTTTAGGAGGTTTTTCCTCTTTCAGAAGAAAGTTCAGAGGCTCTTTCATGTCCCCTGAATCCTCCAAATCAGGCTGAACATCTTTAAAGATGTTTTCCAACTCTGATTCGAGACTCTCAGCCATGTTGATCTCTTCTACCAAAGAGTCAATAAGGTCAACTTTCATGCAGTCTGTTGATGTGTCTGGATGCTGCATGGCTTTGACAGCGTTCAACTTGAACTCGTCATCGTTGACTCTCAGGGTTATTTCCCCCTGCTGGACGTCAATGAGGGATCGTCCAGTTGCTAGGAAAGGTCTTCCTAGAATGAGAGTAGCACTCTTGTGCTCCTCCATTTCCAGCACAACAAAGTCAGTGGGAAAGGCGAATGGCCCAACTCTGACAATCATGTCCTCAATCACGCCTGATGGGTATTTAGTGGAACCATCAGCAAGTTGGAGACATATCCGGGTTGGTTTAACTTCTTCAGTTAAGCCAAGCTTCCTGATAGTGGATGCAGGTATCAGGTTGATGCTTGCCCCAAGATCGCATAAAGCTGTCTTGGTGCAATCACCTTCTAATATGCATGGTATCAGAAAACTCCCAGGATCTTTAAGCTTTTCAGGAAAGCTTTTCAGAATGACTGCACTGCATTCTTCAGTGAGGAGAACTCTTTCTGTTTCTCTCCACTCCTTTTTATGACTCAACATCTCTTTCATGAACTTGGCATAAGAAGGTATTTGCTCAAGTGCCTCTGCAAATGGAATCTTTATTTCAAGAGTCCTTAGATAATCTGCAAAGCGAGCAAATTGCTTATCCTGCTCCTCTTTCCGGAGTTTTTGAGGATAAGGTATCTTGGCTTTATATTCCTCAACCTTAGTGGTTAAAGAAGCCTTTTTAGAGGGGTTGTTATCAGCACTTGTGTGTGTCTGATCCCTCACTGGCAATTGAGTACCAGAGTCAGAAGTTGGAGTGACGTTAGACGCCAACTCACTGTCTGTTCCTGGCGCCTAAACGCCAGAAATGTGCCCCTGTTGGGCGTTCAACGCTGGATTCTGCCCCCTTTGGGCGTTCAACGCCAGATTCTTGCCCATTTCTGGCGTTGAACGCCAATCCTGCCTTGTTTCTGGCGCTGAACGCCAGTTTTGGGCATGGTCTGGGCGTTCAGCGCCAGCCTTCCACCCATTTTCTGGCGTTTTAGTGCCAGAATTATTTTTCCCTGGGCTCTTACTGTCCTCAGGGGAATCTTTGGTGGGTCGCTCATTTCTTGAATTTTTGATGCCTTGAGGTGGGGTATTTAATGTTTTCCCACTTCTTAATTGAACTGCTTGGCATTCTTCTGCTATTTGCTTTGATGGCTGCTGCTTTGTTTGCTTAAACTGTTCGTCCATATGTATATTAGCTATCCTTGTCTCCTGTAACCTGTCTTTGAATTCAGCTAGCTGTTTTGTTAGAAAATCTAATTGCTGATTGAATTCAGCAGCTTGTTTTACAGTACTGAATTCAGCAGTTACTGTTTTAACCTCTTCATTCATGGAAGGGTTGCTGCTTAGATACAGATGCTGATTCCTGGCAACTGTATCAATGAGCTCTTGAGCTTCTTCAATTGTCTTTCTCATATG
Organism: Arachis ipaensis; assembly: GCF_059453495.1. NCBI lineage: Eukaryota > Viridiplantae > Streptophyta > Magnoliopsida > Fabales > Fabaceae > Arachis > Arachis ipaensis. The sequence continues at coordinate 127,527,103 of NC_142438.1, forward strand.
GATAGATCCACCAGCTGAGTAATCTAAAGACATCTGAGCTCCTTCTTCAAGCCCATAGTAGAAGATGTCTAACTGAACCCACTCTGAAAACATTTCAGAGGGGCATTTTCGTAGCATCTCTCTGTATCTCTCCCAGGCATCATAAAGAGATTCATTATCTCCTTGCTTAAAGCCTTGGATGTCCAGCCTTAGCTGTGTCATCCTTTTTGGAGGGAAATACTGATTCAGGAATTTTTCTGTCAGCTGTTTCCATGTTCTTATGCTGGCCTTAGGTTGGTTATTTAACCACCTCTTAGCTTGATCTTTTACAGCAAATGGAAACAGTAATAGTCTGTAGACATCCTGATCTATTTCCTTATCATGTACTGTGTCAGCAATTTGTAAAAATTGTGCCAGAAACTCTGTAGGTTCTTCCTGTGGAAGACCGGAATACTGGCAGCTTTGCTGCACCATGATAATGAGCTGAGGATTCAACTCAAAGCTACTAACTCCAATGGAGGGTATGCATATGCTACTCCCATATGAAGCAGTAGAGGGGTTAGAATATGACCCCATAGTCCTCCTGGACTGTTCATTTCCACTTATGTCCATGATGGATCTATGGATATAACTTGGACTGATTTATCTTTTTATTTATTTTATTTTATAAGAAGTAAACACTTAAATAAAATAAAATAACTAAAAAGAATTTGAATTTTGAAAAAAAAAATTTTTTTTTTCGTAAAAAAAATTAAAAATAATTAGTTAAAAAAAAATTTTTGAAAAAGAGGGGAGATATTTTCGAAAATTAGAGAGAGAGTTAGTTAGGTAGTTTTGAAAAAGTTAAGAAACAAACAAAAAGTTAGTTGGTTAGTTGAAACAAATTTTGAAAAGATAAGAAGTTAGGAAGTTAGAAGAGATATTTTGAAAAGATATTTTTGAATTTAGTGAGGAGAGAGAAAAACAATAAGATAGTACAAGATTTAAAATTTTTAGATCTAATGCTCCTTGTTTTCGAAAAATTTGGAGGGAAAACACCAAGGAACACCAAACTTAAAAATTTTAAGATCAAGACACAAGGAAAACTCAAGAACACTTTGAAGACTCACAAGAACACAAGAACATGAAGGAAGAACACCAAACTTAAAATTTTTAGAAAACCAAACCAAAATTTTCGAAAATCAAAGGGGAATCAACAAGAAAACACCAAACTTAAAGTTTGGCACACGATTTAATAGAAAAAAATATTTTTGAAAAAGAAGGTTTTGAAAAGAGTATAAAAGATTCTAACCCAATCAAATTAATGCTCTAGCCAAATGAGTTATGGGACCTTCAAAAATTTTAAGAAAGATTATTTTTGAAAACACCAAACTTAAAGTTTGGCACAGGATTTAATAGAAAAATTATTTTTGAAAAAGGTTTTTAAAAAAATATGATAGCCAATTATCATGAACATAAACACCACGTTCTAAATAACTGAGCTATAAATTTAAAGTGTTTTAACAAGGGATAAATAATAAAAGACTCTAAACCAAAAAAAGAGAAAATTTTTCCTAATCTAAGCAACAAAATAATCCTTCAGTTGTTCAAACACGAACAATCCCCGGCAACGGCGCCAAAAACTTGGTGCACGAATTGTGAATCACACTTTTCACAACTCGTACCACTAACCAGCAAGTGCACTGGGTCGTCCAAGTAATACCTTACGTGAGTAAGGGTCGAATCCCACGGAGATTGTTGGTTTGAAGCAATCTATGGTTATCTTGTAAATCTTAGTCAGGAAGTCAATTATGTTTATCAATTGAATTGTGAGTAACCAGTAGAGCATAAATTAAAAGTTACTTGTTGTGCAGTAATGGATAATATGTTGGAGTTTTGGAGATGCTTTGTCTTCTGAATGTCTGCTTTCCTCTGTCTTCTGATTCACGCACGCACGTCCTCCTATGGCAAGCTGTGTGTTGGTGGATCACCGTTGTCAATGGCTACCTTCCATCCTCCCAGTGAAAACTACGCTCACGCGCTCTGTCACAGCACGGCTAATCACCGGTTGGTTCTCGATCCGGTTGGAATAGGATTTACTATCCTTTTGCGTCTGTCACTAACGCCCAGCCTTCAGGAGTTTGAAGCTCGTCACAGTCATTCAATCCTTGAATCCTACTCGGAATACCACATACAAGGTTTAGACTTTCCGGATTCTCAAGAATGCCGCCATCAGTTCTAGCTTATACCATGGAGATTCTGATTAAGGAATCTAAGAGATCCTCATTCAATCGTATATAGAACGGAGGTGGTTGTCAGGCACACGTTCATGATTTGAGGAAGGTGATGAGTGTCACAGATCATCACCTCCATCACAGTTAAGCGCGAATGAGCATCTTAGATAGGAACAAGCGTGTTTGAATGGAAAACAGAAATACTTGCATTAATTCATCGAGACACAGCAGAGCTCCTCACCCCCAACAATGGGGTTTAGAGACTCATGCCTTCAGAGAATACAAAGTTTAGATCTGAAATGTCATGAGATACAGAATAAGTCTCTAAAAGTTGTTTAAATACTAAACTAGTAGCCTAGGGTTACAAAATATGAGTGGACTATGATGGATGATGCAGAGATCCACTCCTGGGGCCCACTTGGTGTGCTGGGGCCCACTTGGTGTGTGCTGGGGCTGAGACTTTAAGCAATTCACGTGCAGAGGCCAATTGTGGAGTTGAACGCCAGTTTTTGTGCCAGTTTGGGCGTTCAACTCCAGTTTTTGATCCTTTTCTGGCGCTGAACGCCAGAATTGGGTAGAGGACTGGCATTGAACGCCAGTTTACGTCATCTATCCTTGTGCAAAGTATGGACTATTATATATTGCTGGAAAGCCCTGGATGTCTACTTTCCAATGCAATTGGAAGCATGCCATTTCGAGTTCTTTAGCTCCAGAAAATCCAATTTGAGTGCAGGGAGGTTAGAATCTAACAACATCAGCAGTCCTTTTTCAGCCTGAATCAGATTTTTGCTCAGCTCCTTCAATTTCAGCCAGAAAAATACCTGAAATTACAGAAAAACACACAACTCATAGTAAAGTCCAGAAATATGAATTTTTCCTAAAAACTACTAGAAATAGACTAAAAACTAACTAAAACATACTCAAAACTATATGAAATTATCCCCAAAAAGCGTATAAAATATCCGCTCATCACATGGCCTCCCGACTAGTCATAGATGTTCCTGTTATGGGAAGACCATTTATCAGAATACCTAGAATTAGAGTCATATCTTCCAATGTAACAGTACACTCACCAGTCGGAAGATGGAATGTATGAGTATCTGGGTGCCATCTCTCTACTAGAGCTGTTATCAAAGATGACTGACCTTGGATCACTCCAACTTGAAATACATGATAAAACCCAGTGGCCCGCACAAAATACTCGACAATCAGATTATATGAATCTGGTAGATTCATGTGGACACACCTCAAAGTTCTTATACCCTACAAAATATAGATAAATAATAACTCAAGTTGTCTTATTTAATTAATCATATATAAGTTAAAACACTTATAATTAACATTAAATTTACTCGAACGTTAACAAAAAATAATTTAACCTCTCCACTAAACTTGCATTCATAAGTAATAAAATTATCCACTTAACCAATTTTTACTTAATTGTCATTATAACTAAGTTTCTTATCAATAATATCCAGACGAACATATTCATCTTATTTATAACAACACCTACTAACAAATATAATTAATAAATGAGCCTTTATCCTACACACGTGCATAAACAACACGGCCATAATGTCTTTGGTAATATTCATAGGAGAAAATCAAAGATATTAAGGAGGCTTCAAGGCATTAAAAATAGTCTCAATATGAACTCGAACATCTATCTGGAGAAACTACAAACGGATCTCTGGGAGGAGTATGAGGAGATCTTGGCCCAAGAGGAACTTTTCTGGTTCCAAAAATCTCGTTGCAATTGGTTAGAGTTTGGGGACCGGAATACAAAATTTTTCCATGCCTCAACTATGGCCCGGAGAAGAAGAAATCGGATTGAGGCTCCGCAGGATGACAATGGGAATTGGGTGCATGAGCACACAACCTTGGAAAGAATGGCAACCAGATTCTATAGCCGGCTGTACACCGAGGACGCTCCAGACACCCCTTTTATTCTGAAAAATTGCTTCCCACCGCTTGATACAAATGACCTTGCAAGCATTGGAGGCAGCATCTCCCAGATGGAAATAAAGAGTGCTCTGTTCTCTATGGAGAGCCTCAAGGCACCAAGGAAAGATGGAATCCAGGCTATATTCTATCAGAAGAAATGGGATACTGTAGAAACGAACATGTGTAGACTGGTGGATAGAATTTTCAACAGGCCTTCGGAGGTCAGGGATATTAATGAGACCCTTATCACTCTCATTCCAAAGGTCGAACCTATAATATCCCTTAAGCAAATGCATCCTATCTCACTATGCAATGTCTCCTATAAAGTCATTACTAAAGTCCTTTCGACGAGACTGAGAGGAATCATCGAGAAAGTGGTGAAGCCGACTCAGAGCAGCTTTGTTCCAGGAAGGCATACCTCGGATAATATTATTATCACCCAGGAAGTCATAAACTGCATGCGAAATAGGAAAGGAAAGAAGGGTTGGATGGCAATCAAGATCGACTTAGAGAAGGCGTATGATAGGCTGAAGTGGAGCTTTATCAAGGATACCTTGCAGGATATTGGGCTGCCAGAGTATATGGTGAACATTATATATGCTTGTATCTCGACGGCTAGGATGAGGGTTTTATGGAATGGTGAAGCTTTAGAGGAGTTCGTCTCCTCTAGAGGCATCCGGTAGGGGACCCTCTCTCACCCTACTTGTTTGTTCTCTGTATTGAGCGCCTATCTCAACTTATCAGTGTGGCAGTGGAAATGGATATATGGAAACCTATAAAACTGTGTAAGGAGGGGCCATCCTTCTCATATTTTTTTTGTGGACGACCTTATCCTTTTTGCAGAAGCTTCAGTTGGATAGGATGAGATTATTAATAAAGTGTTAACTTCCTTTTGTGATAGTTCTGGCCAAAAAGTAAATAAGGAGAAGACTCATATCTTCTTTTCCAAAAATGTTGGTCACATTGTCAAGGATGACATTAGAAGGGTCCTTCAATTCTCTATCACGCATGACTTGGGCAAATATCTAGGAGTTTCGATCCTCCACTCCAGAGTCACAAAAAATACTTATAATGATATCATCATCAAGCTTCAATCGCGCTTGAACAATCGGAAGGCATCTTCCCTCTCCTTGGCAGGGAGGTCAACCCTGGTGAAATCTGTGCTTACTTCTTTACCTAGTTATATTATGCAAGCTGCCTTTCTGCCTGTATCTACTTGTAATATCATTGATTCTAAATGTAGGAACTTCCTATGGGAGGAAACAGAGAATGTCAAAAAGGTCCACTTGGTTAGCTGGAAGAAAGTTAACATGCCGAAAGCAAAAGGCGGCCTGGGTATCAGGCATGCAAGAACCTTAAATCATGCTTTCATGATGAAGGTTGGCTGGGGTTTGGTTGAAAAAAGAGATAGTCTTTGGGCCAAGGTGTTGAGGACTAAATACGAATGCACTAATGACATCATGCCTGACATTAGGAGGAGAACCAAGGATTCAAATCTATGGAAAGGAGTCTGTTCAGCTTGGAAAGATGTTGAGAGGAACACAACTTAGCGTACTGATGATGGGACAAGCATAAACTTTTGGAACCACAATTGGGTGGCAAAAGCAGGACCTTTGGACCAATACTTAAAAAAGGTAATTAACCCCAATGATTATAAATCGATGTTAAATGACTTCCTCCTTGTTTCAGGTGATTGGGACTTGGAAAAGATTCGTGAATGGATCCCGGAGGATTGGGTTTCTAAAGTTGCTGCTATGGCCCCTCCATCCCCGTGGAAGAATGCCGATCAGGCTGCCTGGGACCCAAGTACAGATGGAACTTTTACTGTGAAATCAGCTTATGAAGCTTTGAATACGGATCTCACTGAAAATGATCGCGTATTTCGGTTTGTCTGGGACTGGAAAGGGCCTGAGAGGATTAGAACCTTTCTGTGGCTACTGGCTAACGATGCTCTTCTTGCTAATCACAACTGACAAAGGAGAAACATGACTAGTGAAGCAGATTCCCCAAGATGTAATTCCAATGAGGAAACTGTCTTACATGCGGTCAGGGATTGCCCTACAGCAAGGTTGGTTTGGCAAGCTCTTCTACCCCATCAGAGAAATCAACACTTCTTCAGCTTGGATATTTGTGATTGGATATGCTCAAACCTAGAAGCTAAGGACTCCTGGCCCATTACCTTCGGTGTTGGAGTTTCCTCCCTTTGGTATCTCCGGAACAAGTTTGTTTTTGAAGGCTCATTCACTATGCCAAAAGATGTCGCTACCTCTATTATGATTCACGCCAAAGAGATTTCAAACTGGTGTCGGAAAAAAAGTCATCCCACGCTCGATTAACACCAACTCTGAGTTATGTATTAGATGGATCCCTCCTGATAAGGGTATTATTAAAATAAATGTGGATGGTTTGGTTTTTGCTCAGACAAATAATGCTGCGTGTGGGGGCGTGTTCAAAGATTCTATGGGAACTTGCTTCATGAGTTTCTCTTGTAATCTTGCATTGGAAATTGCTCGATCATTGGTGCACGAAATTGTGATGTCCAGGCTCAAACAATCCCTGGCAACGTGAGCAACTTGGTACGCGTAATCGTGATTACACATTCATAATTTGTCACAACTTCGATACAACTAACCAGCAAGTGCACTGGGTCGTCCAAGTAATACCTTACGTGAGTAAGGGTCGAATCCCACGGAGATTGTTGGTATGAAGCAAGCTATGGTCACCTTGCAAATCTCAGTCAAGCAGATATAAATTGATAGTGATGTTTTCGAATAATAAATAATAGAATAGGGATATAGGTACTTATGTAAATCATTGGTAGGAATTTCAGATAAGCGAATGGAGATGCTTTTCGTTCCTCTGAACCTCTGCTTTCCTGCTATCTTCATCCAATCAGTCTTACTCATTTCCATGGCTGGCTTTATGCAAGGGCATCACCATTGTCAGTGGCTACATCCCCTCCTCTCAGTGAAAAATATGCTCACATGCTCTGTCACAGCACGGCTAATCATCTGTCGGTTCTCGATCATGCTGGAATAGGATTCACCCTCCTTTTGCGTCTGTCACTAACGCCCAGCACTCGCGAGTTTGAAGCTCGTCACAGTCATTCAATCATTGAATCCTACTCGGAATACCACAGACAAGGTTTAGACTTTCCGGATTCTCTTGAATGCCGCCATCATTCTAGCTTACGCCACGAAGATTCTGGTTAGGAGATCTAAGAGATATTCATTCTAGCTTATTTCAAGTAGAACGGAAGTGTTTGTCAGGCACGTATTCATAGGGGAGAATGGTGATGAGCGTCACACATAATCATCACCTTCATCACGTTCTTGGGTGCGAATGGATATCTTAGAAGCGAAATAAGATGAATGGAATAGAAAACAGTAGTACTTTGCATTAATCTTTGAGGAACAGCAGAGCTCCACACCTTAATCTATGGAGTGTAGAAACTCTACTGTATGAAAATACATAAGTGAAGGTCCAGGCATGGCCGTGTGGCCAGCCCCCATGGTCTAAGAACTATGCGTTCAAAGATGGTCAAAAAGACGTCTAATACAATAGTAAAAGGTCCTATTTATAATAAACTAGCTACTAGGGTTTACATGAGTAAGTAATTGATGCATAAATCCACTTCCGGGGCCCACTTGGTGTGTGCTTGGGCTGGGCTTTGAGTGTTGCACGTGTAGAGGTCCTCCTTGGAGTTGAACGCCAGTTTTTGTGCCAGTTTGGGCGTTCAACTCTGGTTTGGCTCCTTTTCTGGCGCTGGACGCCAGATTTGGGTAGAAAGCTGGCGTTGAACGCCAGTTTACGTCGTCTATTCTTGGCCAAAGTATGGACTATTATACATTGCTGGAAAGCCCTGGATGTCTACTTTCCAACGCAATTGGAAGCGCGCCATTTTGAGTTCTGTAGCTCCAGAAAATATACTTTGAGTGCAGGGAGGTCAGAATCCAACAACATCAGCAGTCCTTCTTCAACCTCTGAATCTGATTTCTGCTCAAGTCCCTTAATTTCAGTCAGAAAATACCTGAAATCACAGAAAAACACACAAACTCATAGTAAAGTCCAGAAATATGAATTTAACATAAAAACTAATGAAAACATCCCTAAAAGTAACTAGATCCTACTAAAAACATACTAAAAACAATGTCAAAAAGCGTATAAATTATCCGCTCATCACAACACCAAACTTAAATTGTTGCTTGTCCCCAAGCAATTGAAAATCAAATAGGATAAAAAGAAGAGAATATACTATAAATTCCAAACTATCAATGAAACAGAGCTTCAAGCATATGAGCGGGACTTATAGCTTTTTGCCTCTTGAATAGTTTTGGCATCTCACTTTATCCATTGAAGTTCAGAATGATTGGCATCTATAGGAACTCAGAGTTTAGATAGTGTTATTGACTCTCCTAGTTCAGTATGATGATTCTTGAAAACAGCTATTTTATGAGTCTTGGTCGTGGCCCTAAGCACTTTGTTTTCCAGTATTACCACCGGATACATAAATGCCACAGACACATAATTGGGTGAACCTTTTCAGATTGTGACTCAGCTTTGCTAAAGTCCCCAATTAGAGGTGTCCAGAGTTCTTAAGCACACCCTTTTTTTTTTTGCTTTGGACCTTGGCTTTAACCGCTCAGTCTCAAGTTTTCACTTGACACCTTCATGCCACAAGCACATGGTTAGGGACAGCTTGGTTTAGCCGCTTAGACCAGGATTTTATTCCTTTAGGCCCTCCTATCCACTGATGCTCAAAGCCTTGGGATCCTTTTTATTTGCCCTTGCCTTTTGGTTTTAAGGGTTATTGGCTTTTTGCTCTTGCCTCTTGGTTTTAAGAGCTTTTGGCTTTTTCTGCTTGCTTTTTCTTTTTCTTTCTATTTTTTTTTTCGTCCCTTTTTTTTTCTGCAAGCTTTGTTCTTTGCTGCTTTTTCTTGCTTCAAGAATCATTTTTATGATTTTTCAGATTATCAAATAACATGTCTCCTAGTCATCATTCTTTCAAGAGCCAACATATTTAACATTCTTAAACAACAACTTCAAAAGACATATGCACTGTTCAAGCATTCATTCAGAAAACAAGAAGCATTGTCACCACATCAATATAATTAAGCTAAGTTCAAGGATAAATTCGAAACTCATGTACTTCTTGTTCTTTTGAATTAAAACATTTTTCATTTAAGAGAGGTGATGTATTCATAGGACATTCATAACTTTAAGACAAAGTTACTAACTACTAATGATCATATAATGAAGACACAAACATGGATAAGCACACAACATAGAAAACGAAAAACAGAAGAAATAAGAACAAGGAATGAATCCACCTTAGTGATGGTGACGTTTCCTTCTTGAGGAACCAATGATGTCCCTGAGCTCTTCTATGTCTCTTCCTTGTCTTTGTTGCTCCTCCCTCATTGCTTTTTGATCTTCTCTTATCTCATGAAGCGTGATGGAGTGCTCTTGATGTTCCACCCTTAGTTGTCCCATATTGGAACTCAATTCTCCTAGGGAGGTGTTGATTTGCTCCCAACAGTTTTGTGGAGGAAAGTGCATTTGAGGCATCTCCGGGATCTCATGGTGATGAGCTTCATATGCCTCTTGAGCTCCATGAATGGGCTCTCTTGCTTGCTCCATCTTTTTCTTAGTGATGGGCTTGTCCTCTTTAATGAGGATATCTCCCTCTATGTCAATCCCAGCCGAATTGCATAGGTGGCAAATGAGGTGAGGAAAGGCTAACCTTGCCATAGTGGAGGACTTGTCAGCCACCTTGTAGAGTTCTTGAGGTATAATCTCATGAACTTCCACCTCTTCTCCAATCATGATGCTATGGATCATGATGGCCCGGTCTATAGTAACTTCAGACCGGTTGCTAGTGGGAATGATTGAGCATTGAATGAACTCCAACCATCCTCTAGCTACAGGCTTGAGGTCCAATCTTCTTAGTTGAACCGGCTTGCCTTTGGAGTCAATCTTCCATTGAGCTCCTTCTACACATATGTCCATAAGGACTTGGTCCAACCTTTGATTAAAGTTGACTCTCCTTGTGTAGGGGTGTGCATCTCCTTGCATCATGGGCAAGTTAAACGCCAACCTCACATTCTCCGGACTAAAATCTAAGTATTTCCCCCGAACCATTGTAACATAGTTCTTTGGATCCGGGTTCTTACTTTGATCATGGTTCTTGGTGATCTATGCATTAGCATAGAACTCTTGAACCATTAGGATGCCGACTTGTTGGATGGGATTTGTTAGAACTTCCCAACCTCTTCTTTGAATTTCATGTCGGATCTCCGGATACTCATTTCTTTTGAGTTTGAAAGGGACCTCAGGGATCACCTTCTTCTTGGCCACAACATCATAGAAGTGGTCTTGATGGGCTTTGGAGATGAACCTTTCCATCTCCCATGACTCAGAGGTGGAAGCTTTTGTCTTCCCCTTCCCCTTTCTAGAGGATTCTCCGGTCTTAGGTGCCATCAATAGTAATGGAAAAATAAAAAGCTTATGATTTTACCACACCAAACTTAGAATTTTGCTCGCCCTCGAGCAAATAAAAGAAAGAATAGATGAAGAAGAAGAAGAAATGGAGGAGAGGGAGAGTGGGGAGTGTTTTGGCCAAGAAGGGTGTAGAGGGGTGTGTTGTGTGAATTTGATGAAGAATGGAGGGCTTTATATAGGGAAGGGAGGGGGAAAAGGTTTCGGCCATATGGGTGGGTTTGGGTGGGAAATTGGTTTTAAATTTTGAAGGTAGGTGGAGTTTATGAGGTAGGTTTATGGGGAAGAGTGGATGGATGTGAGTGGTGAAGAGGTGATGGGGAAGAGAGTTTATGGGGTTGTGTGAAAGAGAGTGGTGAGAGGAAGTGAGTGGAGGTAGGTGGGGATCCTGTGGGGTCCACAGATCCTGAGTGGATCCTGTGGGGTCCACAGATCCTGAGGTGTTCAAGGATTTACATCCCTGCACCCATTAGGCATGTAAAAATGCCTTTGCACCCAACTCTGGGCGTTCAGGGCCAGGTTGGTGGCCATTTTGGGCGTTCAACGCCCATTTGTGTGCCATTTCTGGCGTTGAACGCCAGAACCATGCCTGTTCTGGCGTTCAGCGCCCAGAAGCTGCCCATTTTGGGCGTTCAGCGCCAGAACCATGCTCTGTTCTGGCGCTGAACGCCAGACAGATGCTCCTCCAAGGTGTGATTTTTCTTCTGCTGTTTTTTATTCCATTTTCAATTTTTATATTTATTTTGTGACTCCACATGATCATGAACCTATAAAGACATATAATTAAGAAAAATATAGTTAGATAAATAAAAATTGGGTTGCCTCCCAACAAGCACTTCTTTAATGTCAATAGCTTGACAGTGGGCTCTCATGGAGCCTCACAGATGTGCAGAGCTTTGTTGAGACTCTCCAACACCAAACTTAGAGTTTGGATATGGGAGTTCAACACCAAACTTAGAGTTTGGTTGTGGCCTCCCAACACCAAACTTAGAGTTTGACTATGGGGGCTCTGGTTGACTCTGCTTTGAGAGAAGCTTTTTCTGCTTCCTCTCCATGGTTGTAGAGGGAGATCCTTGAGTTTTAAACACAAGGGAGTCCTTATTCCATTGAAGGACTATTTCACCTCTGTCAACATCAATCACAGCTCTTGCTGTGGCCAGGACTTAGGATGATGGATTCATCCTCTTCCTTTCCAGTATCCAGGACTATGAAATCAGCAGGGATGTAAAGGCCTTCAACCTTTACTAACACGTCCTCTACTTGTCCATAAGCCTATTTTCTTGAACTGTCTGCCATCTCTAATGAGATTTTAGCAGCTTGCACTCCATAGATTCCCAGTTTCTCTATTACAGAAAGGGGCATGAGGTTTATTCCTGAACCAAGGTCACACAGAGCCTTAAAGATCATGGTGCCTATGGTACAAGGTATTATGAACTTTCCAGGATCCTGTCTCTTCTGAGGCAATATCAGTTGATCCAGATCACTTAGTTCATTGATGAACAAGGGAGGTTCAACTTCCCAAGTATCAATGCCAAATAATTTGGCATTCAGCTTCATGATTGCACCAAGAAACTTGGCAGTTTGCTCTTTAGTAACATCTTCATTCTCTTCAGAAGAGGAATACTCATCAGAGCTCATGAAGGGCATAAGGAGGTTCAATAGAATCTCTATGGTCTCTAGATGAGTATCAGATTCCTTTGGTTCCTCAGAGGGGAGCTCCTTATTGATCACTGGACGTCCCAGGAGGTCTTCCTCCTTGGGATTCACGTCCTCTCCTCTCCTCACAGGTTCGGCCATGGTACTTATGTCAATGGCCTTGCACTCTCCTTTTGGATTTTCTTCTGTATTGCTTGGGAGAGTACTAGGAGGGATTTCAGTGATCCTTTTACTCAGCTGGCCCACTTGTGCTTCCAGATTTCTAATGGAAGATCTTATTTCATTCATGAAACTTACAGCGGCCTTAGACAGATCAGAGACTAATTTTGCCAAATTGGAAGTATTTTGTTCAGAGTTCTCTGTCTGTTGCTGAGTGGATGATGGAAAAGGCTTGCTATTGCTAAACCTGTTTCTTCCACCACTATTAAAGCCTTGTTGAGGCTTTTGATCCTTCCATGAGAAATTTGGATGATTTCTCCATGATGAGTTATAGGTGTTTCCATAAGGTTCACCTAAGTAATTCACCTCTGCTATTGCAGGGTTCTCAGGATCATAAGCTTCTTCTTCATAAGAAGCCTCTTGAGTAAGGGTCGAATCCCACGGAGATTGTTGGTATGAAGCAAGCTATGGTCACCTTGCAAATCTCAGTCAGGCAGATATAAATTGATAGTGATGTTTTCGAATAATAAATAATAGAATAGGGATAGAGGTACTTATGTAAATCATTGGTAGGAATTTCAGATAAGCGAATGGAGATGCTTTTCGTTCCTCTGAACCTTTGCTTTCCTGCTATCTTCATCCAATCAGTCTTACTCCTTTCCATGGCTGGCTTTATGCAAGGGCATCACCGTTGTCAGTGGCTACATCCCCTCCTCTCAGTGAAAAATATGCTCACATGCTTTGTCACAGCACGACTAATCATCTGTCGGTTCTCGATCATGCTGGAATAGGATTCACCCTCCTTTTGCGTCTGTCACTAACGCCCAGCACTCGCGAGTTTGAAGGTCGTCACAGTCATTCAATCATTGAATCCTACTCGGAATACCACAGACAAGGTTTAGACTTTCCGGATTTTCTTGAATGCCGCCATCATTCTAGCTTACGCCACGAAGATTCTGGTTAGGAGATCTAAGAGATATTCATTCTAGCTTATTTCAAGTAGAACGGAAGTGTTTGTCAGGCACGTGTTCATAGGGGAGAATGGTGATGAGCGTCACACATAATCATCATCTTCATCACATTCTTGGGTGCGAATGGATATCTTAGAAGCGAAATAAGATGAATTGAATAGAAAACAGTAGTACTTTGCATTAATCTTTGAGGAACAGCAGAGCTCCACACCTTAATCTATGGAGTGTAGAAACTCTACCGTATGAAAATACATAAGTGAAGGTCCAGGCATGGCCGTGTGGCCAGCTCCCATGGTCTAAGAACTATGCGTTCAAATATGGTCAAAAAGACGTCTAATACAATAGTAAAAGGCCCTATTTATAATAAACTAGCTACTAGGGTTTACATGAGTAAGTAATTGATGCATAAATCCACTTCCAGGGCCCACTTGGTGTGTGCTTGGGCTGGGCTTTGAGTGTTGCACGTGTAGAGGTCCTCCTTGGAGTTGAACGCCAGTTTTTGTGCCAGTTTGGGCGTTCAACTCTGGTTTTGGCTCCTTTTCTGGCGCTGGACGCCAGATTTGGGTAGAAAGCTGGCGTTGAACGCCAGTTTACGTCGTCTATTCTTGGCCAAAGTATGGACTATTATACATTTCTGGAAAGCCCTGGATGTCTACTTTCCAACTCAATTGGAAGCGCGCCATTTCGAGTTCTGTAGCACCATAAAATCTACTTTGAGTGCAGGGAGGTCAAAATCCAACAGCATCAGCAGTCCTTCTTCAACCTCTGAATCTGATTTCTGCTCAAGTCCCTTAATTTCAGTCAGAAAATAACTGAAATCACAGAAAAACACACAAACTCATAGTAAAGTCCAGAAATGTGAATTTAACATAAAAACTAATGAAAACATCCCTAAAAGTAACTAGATCCTACTAAAAACATACTAAAAACAATGTCAAAAAGCGTATAAATTATCCGCTCATCAATCATGCACGCCGAACTTTGGGCTATTATTAAAGGTTTCCAAATTGCAGCTGCTAATGAGATGAATGATATGATTATAGAATCGGACTCGCAAATGACAATTAAGCTCATTCGAGAAGGTTGCTCTCGGTTGCACCCGTGCTATTCCCTACTACAAGACATTAATATTCTGGTCCGGCGAATCCATCATGTGAGTATATGCCATACCCTCCGTGAAGCAAACTTTTGTGCGGACGTCATGGCCAAGAAAGGACATCAACTTAGAATTGGTTTGCATTTATTTGATCATCCTATCCCTGAGATCTATCTTCCTATGCTATTTGATTGTGCGGGAACTTACAGGCTTAAAGGCTCTGCGTAGCCAGATTCTGTAATATAATTTTCGGGGTCCCTGACTCCCCTCCCCCCCCCCCAAAAAAAAACACGGCCATAATTAATTATATTTTAAGATAGAATCTAATTAATAATTATCTCCAATAACTTAATTATTTAGATTATGACAATAATTAGTTCAAATTACTATCTATTTTATTACAAGTATAGTTTATACATGAAACTAAAAATTCTAATTTATGTTCTCATGCAATTAAAATAATTAGTCAAATTATCCACAAACTAAACTCTATTAATTTAATTATTAACATTGCTTAATTAATTCATTATGACACTAACACTAAATAAAAACTACCAAACTAAATTTTAACCAACAAACTAAATTTTAATTACGCATTCTACTAACAAATAAAATTAATAAATCTATAAAATAAATCTAATTATATCATAACAAATATAATACTATTTTTTTCACATTATTATTATTATTATTATTGTTGTTGTTGTTGTTGTTGTTGTTGTTGTTGTTGTTGTTGTTGTTGTTGTTGTATTGACGTAAACTAACTAACATTATAAACATATATATATGTAAAACTAATAATTATCTACAGACATATTATGTTAATACTATCGTTTATTTACTATAAATAACATTAAATCAGAAATGTTATTATTTTTATATTTATATTCAAAAAAATTAAAAAAAAAACTTACATAATTAGATGGTTATTTTATTTAAATAAAATAATAAGAGATCAAATTCACTTGAATCCCCTAAATAGAATTTTAAAACATGAATTTCTTAAATTATATAATATATAAATTGTCCCATGGTGTTATGTGTTAAATAATATATTAAATATATGCTATCTTAGGACGATTTATGCATGAAACATCCTTGGACAAATGCACATAAATCGTCCCAAGCCAATGTGCTTTCAAACTTGTATATAAATCATCCTATCCTATCATGAATTACATTTTTTAACCTAAAACCCACAACTCTAGTACGATTTACGTGCAAAGACCCAACCCTCAACATCCTAGCACAATTTACGTGCAAAGCCATACCCCAACACCCTAGCACAATTTACGTGCAACCCCTACCCCAACACCCTAGCAAGATTTACGTGCATAAAGGTAAGGCTCAATAGCCTAGGACAAAATATGTATAAAGGCAAATCCTACTTACATTCCCACAAGTAATGTTTCACTTGTGAGCCCCCATTGATGGCGAAGAACTTGTTGGAGAGGAGGAGATCTAGGGAAGAAGGTGACTAACGGAGGAGGAGGATGAAGATTCGTCTTGGTGAATGGTAGAGCTACAACCATGTAGGTACCAGTGCACGGCAAAGAGGGTGGTAGAGGGCGGCAGCAGTAGCTGCTAATAGCGGTAGTTGAAACTTGGGTAGGCAGCAGAGGAGGGAAGTGCAAGGTGGGTCCAAACAATTTTGGTGGAAGATGATGTGGAACGAAGGCGACATGTACCAATTGAATGGTATTGTACACATTTTGGGTTTCATCGACAAAGAGGTCAATTGTTAAATTGGTTTACAATTGATATAGTTGATGGCAGTGATATGTTGAGTTATGTTAATGTAATTATGTTAATCTATATAGTTTGTAATTTTAGATATTTGTAATATCTTAGGCAAGAATGCTGTGGTTGTTGTGTGGTTTTTAAGGATGGATTTGACTTTTGATATATGTTTTTGGTTATTATGAGTTGTTGAGTTACGAGTGTATATTCTTGTTTCATTAGCCAATCCGATGTGTAAAGAGCATTCGTAGGCAACAGATGATAATAATGCATGACCATATAATGTCGTACCTAGATAGTGTCGGATTACTACATTTTACAAGGCTGAATGATCATTGGTTTAAGTTTGATGAGCCATTGATTAGTACATTTGTTGAGCGATGGCGTCCAGAGACCCGCACATTTCACATGCCATTTCGGGAGTGCATGGTTACTTTATAGGATGTGGCATATCAGTTCGGCCTCCCTATTGATGGATTTTTAGTTAGTGGTTGTCTCAGTGACTTTGTTCAATCACCATGAGTAAAGTACCACCGTACTTGCCATACAAATGAGTACCACCTATGGATATCAGTGGCTTGCAATACTTGAAGGTCTCAACACACGGCGGAAATGTCCAAAACAATTGATGAAAAAAACACCCTCGTTCCATTGACAGTATTATCAGACCTTACAGGTGAAGTACGCAACACTGCAGTAGTGCCTGGCATGTATATCTGAAGCCCGATGATCCACCTCAAAATCAGGTTGTAAGACTCCTCCTAATTACCGTAAATATGTGCGATCGCCTTCTGCTTAGCCATTCACACCTTCCTGTAACTGGGCTTGAAACCATATTTTGATGAGACTGCATTCTGTAATACTTTCACTGAGATGGCTGCATCTGCCATGACCAGCGATAGAATTGATGCACAGATGACATGATAATCAAGCTGTCTATGGTCGGTGGATATCTCGGTTGCAAGACATGTGTGCGGCCCGTTTTACTTTTGGACTTCCCAATAGCCTTTCTTCTGTCTCATAGTTACACGTATCAGCCATTTATAGCCATTTCTAAACTGCATTCACTTTCCGTGACACTTCAACTGATCGGACTCAAACACTTTATACTTAACACTTCGACGAATATTTTAACTCTTCACTATCAAAACAGCTTCCTCCTTACTTTGGAACCCTGGCCGATTTGAAACTCCTCTGTGTCAACCATACCATGCCTGTCTCCGTGAATAGCAGACAGCTATTGATCTGGAAATGTTGGTTGATTCATCGCCTCAAGATCTAAAGTAGAGAAGTGTGGAGGGTACTGTTGTGTCTGAGAGCTTGATTGCCCTTGTGATCTCCCAACTCGTGTTGTCTCTTCCTCACCGTCAGTATCATCGCCAATAATGGGTGGTTCTGAATCTGACTCATCATCGCCTATAGCCTCAGCAAGTGGGTCCCTATCTCTGACCTCTATGAATGTGGGTGCACCATCCAATACTGGTGATGCTTTGGTTACAACTGCAAGCTCCCCGAAGATACGCACATCACCCAAGTCGTCTGCATTATCGGCCTGAATGGGCAGATCTGCTGCAAATGATGGAGAGAAAATATGGGCGATGACATCGTGACCAGTTGGAATGGTGCTAGAACCACCTTCTAGCTTGACGGTTGGCGGATTCAGAGCAGATTCACCCGAGCTATCCTACACATCAACCATTCACGCAAAAAACTCCATAGCCCCCAAATCTGGAAATCTAGACTGACTGTGAAATATAACACGAACGTCGTCATCGCGTAACATCTCATACTTTTCAAAATTAACATAACCTTGCCTGAGTGAGATAGAAATTCAACAAAATAATTGCTTTACACATTTTTTACCGCACTTTCCTAACTTATGTATTATACTATTTTATAAATCCCCTAAACTCGTTGAAGGATTTACGAACACTCCAACCTACTTTTTACTAGTGAATGTTACACCCTCACTTATGTTTTCATCAATTTTTTCTTGGTGATGAACTAGCAAAAACACATTCTCAACCATCTTCCAAAACCCTCAATTCAACTATGGCTCACTATACATCATACTCATTTATTTATAACCTCTTTAAGCACATAAATTGTTTCATGGTCATGAGCTTTATATTTTTTAACATAAATCATCACAGCCTAATGTGCCTTAGGGTATTTGCGTATAAATCGTGCTAGGGTCACGTGTTTTATGTATTTGCACGTAAATTGTGCTAGGGTTGTGGGATTGAAGTTAAAAAACGTAACTCATGGTAGGGTAGGACGATTTATATACAAGTTTGAAAGCACATTGGCCTAGGACGATTTATGTGTATTTGTCCAAGGAGTTTCATGCATAAATCGTCCTAGGGTAGCATGTTTAATATATTATCTAACACATAATATCCTGGGATGATTTATATATTATATGGTTTAGGAAATTCACGTTTTGAAATTTCATTTAGGGGATTCAGGTAAATTTGATCTCCTATTATTTTATTTAAATAAAAAAGCCTAAGTAGATTGGCTAAGATAGTTAACAATGTGAAATTCAGGACGATTAACTTCTTTAATTTCTTTTCTTTTAAGGCATTGTGATTTTTTTGGTTAGTGAAATGTTGGAGTTCTAGTGGTATGAAGAAGTTGGGTTGCTGAGAGTTAAGGAAATGAGATTCAGAGGGATGAAGGAGAAGAGAAAAAAGAGAGGAGCGTAGTTTAATGCCATCAACCCCTTCTGTAAGTGCAAATGACAGGTGGTCATGGCCACAAATCTGAGGCTCAGATTTGCAGACCATTCCCTTGCCGTTCGATCTTCGATGGAAGCGTCCTTGTCTGTCAGATTGAAAGGGAATCAAATTTGATGCTCAGATCTGGCACCCAATTTTTCATCATTGGATCTCTATCCACTCAATCTAGTCATCCTTTTTTGCTTGAAGCATGCCCCCGCCACACTCAAATCTGTGGGCTCGATTTGAGTGAAAACTGACCATCTGATTTGTGGCGATGCAAATCGGACCCTCAGTA
The DNA here is from genome assembly GCF_059453495.1 of Arachis ipaensis. NCBI lineage: Eukaryota > Viridiplantae > Streptophyta > Magnoliopsida > Fabales > Fabaceae > Arachis > Arachis ipaensis. The sequence goes on from NC_142438.1 coordinate 127,546,377, forward strand.
TTGTGTTTCACCATTGTCCACACCCAAGGAATACACACACAGTGTCAATATCGGTAAAAAAATACTATCTTAAACCCAATATGAAAATTAAAAAGAGTTTAATGTAAGAACCGCAACTAATCAACCGGTTAATTAAGTAATTAATTTCCCAAATTAGATTCCGAAAAGATAGAGTGAGAATTTGAGGATTTAAATATGATTTTTGGACTCAGTAGGTTTTTCTGAGTCAGAAAATGTGATTTCTGCGAAAAATCGTGAAAAACCGCGAATCGGTAGTTGAACCGGTTCAAGTCTGTCTGGTACCATACAAGAAAAAGTGAAAACCGTCAAAAACCTTATAAAAATAATAAAAGTAAAAAACCGGACATTAATTTTAAAGGTTTGGCCCGAAGTTGGGCCAAACGGGTTAAAAATACTAACGGGTTGGACCGGGCCCAAGTTGGGCCCAAGACCAACACTATATAAGTCTATTTAAGTGGCCATTTCAGCCACTTAAACACCACACAAGCAGCAGCAACGTGAAAAGAGAGAAGAGAGGTAGGGTTCCAAAAATTCACTATTCATCATCTTCTTCTTGGAGCTATATCTCAGTCTCCGGAGCTCCGATTCGCATGCCGTCAGTTGCCACGCGAAGCTCTTGTCGAGCTCTTCAATTTTATCTGAACAAAGTGGTAAGGAACTTAAATTTTTTGCCCAGTTTTTCCTTCTATAACAGATTCGATTTTTGGCTATGGTGAATGAGTGGTTCTTGTGATTTTGATTAATTAGGTACAATCTAGCACTGGATACTTAGTGGGTTTTATCTCAATCAACTTTGGGTAAGGTGAGCAAATCAACTCTCTTGTGGTTTTGTGGATTTGATGAACCCTAGGTTAAATTATTGTAAATTATGTATTATAGCTTGAAGTTGTGAATTATTGGATATTGTTGGAGCTTGTTGGTGTTAGTTGGAGTGGAATTGGAGGCTTGCTTGTGGTTGAAAGCTTGCTTGTACTCAATTTGGGGTTTTGGTGCTTATTGGAAATCGGCCAAGGTACGGTTTCGGTTTCCTCTATGTAGTATATATATAATATTCATGGACACTTAGGCTAGTGACCCATAGGATAGGTTCGAATTGAAATGGTTGTTGAGTTGTTGAATGATGGTATGTGATGATTTATGATGAATTGATGATTGTTGAGTTTGGTTATGGTGATTGATAATGATATGATGAGGATGAATGATTTGTAATGTTGAGAAGTAGATTGTATTGATATATGTGATGTTAATGTTGATAATTTGGTAGTATAGTTGGGAAAATGTTAATGAAGGTTGATTATAATGTGATATATTCATGTTGAGGTTTTGGATAATGAAAGGTGAAGGAAAATGTGGTAAGCTTGATGCAATATGACAAAAAGGGGTGATTGTGATGATAAATGAAGTTTGGAATGGTTTGGTATGGCTTTGGTTGTGTTTTGTAAGAAATTATGGAAATTGTGAAATTGGATAAATGTTGATTTTTGGTGAACTTTGCCTGATCATAACTTATGTCTCAGTTTTCAAAATTGGTTGAAATTTGTTTAAAATTAAAGCTTGTTGAAAACTCTTCAAATCGATATAAAGTTCGCAAAATTTGGATTTTTGTAAAGAAAGTTATGATCATTCAAAAATTGGTGTTGAAATACGAAATTATGCAAAGTTACAGAATTTTATGATTTCTGGTATGTGCGCACGCACAGCTTTGTGCGCACGGACAACCCTGCAAAATTTTAAACCTGTGCGCACGCACAGACCGGTGCGTACGCACAGGTAGGGAAGGGCTTTCTGTTAGCAGCGCTAGCACAGCTTGTGCGCGCACACACCAATAGGAATTTACAACCTGTGCGCGCGCACAGCCTTGTGTGCCCGCAGAAGTTGGGAAGGGGAGTCTATTGAGGGCGCTAGCACACCCTATGCGAGTGAACAGACCTTGTAAAATTTGGTACCTGTGTGTATGCACACCCTTATACGTGCGCACATTTTTAAAAATCTTCCTGGGCGTGCGCACGCATACCTTTGTGCGGACGCACACGCCCTATTTCTCAATTTAACTTTGTTTTCAATTATTTCAACTTTCCAACAAGATTGTAAGCTTCTATAACACCATTTTAAGACTTTTGGGCTTAATTTTGGGTATGAGAACATGGGAAATAATCTAAGGGTTTTAGTGGATGATTATTATGAAAAATTAGAAAACGGAGGCTTAGGTTTCGGGTGTAATGAGGATGGTTCGATGGTGTGTGAAGGTAGATTGATATGTGAAGTGAGAAATGATGAACTGTTGAGTTTCGAAACTGAAATTTGAATTGATAGTGGTTGAGATGAGTCGAGGACTCTGAATGATATGATGGATTCACGTTATACTGAAAATGTTTCTGAAAACCACTGAAGTATTGCTTTTATATTGAGAATATAAGACGCTATGCGCCCGACAGAGACGGCGGTTGGATCCCGCCTGTCGAGGTAGCGGCGGCGGCGTAAAGGCGGTGGTTCATGCCGCTTGCGTTGAGATGTGAGGTCTGAGGCAAGAGTATCCCGCTCGCATCCCTTTGGATTATCAGAGTGTGCAGGCACAAAACCCTGGATAGTGATCCGAGCACTATATCTCGGGGGTTCCCAATAATGATTCCGAAGGGCGACATCTCCATGGAGATGTGTCGGGTTGGCAGTTGAACGGACAATGTGATATCATAGCCAGTAGGACAGACATTCATCATGTGCATTTTCTATCTGCTTGTATGCTTTGCCTACTTGTAATTGTATGCCTAATTGAATAACATGTCTAATTGCTTACTTGAATTACTTGCCTTATATGCTTCTACTTGTGTTTTACTTGCATTGTAGTTATATGTGTTTTCTACTGGGATTGAGGAGGATCGGAAGGCGGTGGCGATGGGATCGCATGGAGGATAGGTTGGTGAAGGCTGCGGGACAGCGGTGTTTGGTTAGAATAGAAATCCCTTAAGATAGAGTACCCTGTTTAGTTATGTTAAGATTTATATGATTATGCTTTATTGTCTTAGTATACTTTAAGATTGAAATCTTGTGATGGATATGAAGTCTAGGATTGCCTTTGGAGTCCCGGGGTCTTATATCCTACATCACTGGGCACTATTACCATACTGAGAACCTCTGGTTCTCATACCATATTCTGTTGTTATTTTTCAGATGCAGGTCACATCCCACCTTGGGGAGTTGCTCTGATGGTGACAGAAGTGGAGGATCATGATATCTTTTGGAGTCTTTTTGGTTTATTTTGTTTATGCATCTCTCCTTTTGTATTTTGTTTTGCCTAGAGGCATATATTGAGAGAACAAAACATGTTTAAGCTGTTTGTACTGTCTGGTTCCGTATATCTGTATATGATTAGCCGGCTTAAACTCCACGAGTCGTGGCTAGATTCCTATGATATTATACTATTATATTTTGATATATCTTATCGGTTTCTTGTGCTCTAAGTTAGAAGCTTCGTTAGTATGTATTGCGGTTTGTAAATCCTGTTTTTGAGCTATATCCTTCACCGAGCTTCTAGATTATACTATCCTGTTTTTGTATATATATATATATATATATATATATATATATATATATATATATATATATTATGTATGAGCTTAGAACTGTCATAATCTCTGATTAACCTTTGCTTTACGACGCGAGGTAAAGCTTAGGCTAATTAGGGTGTTACATTTAGTGGTATCAGAGCGGTTCGTCCTCGTGAGCCTGAGGGATAGACCGATTGTGCTTCATTGCATACTCTGTGTGTCTTTTTCTTTGATGCTATTAGGTTATCTACTTGATATTGCATAGCATGCTTGTTTGTGAGTGCCTGTTTGGGATAATTGAAGCACTAGGCTTTTGATATTGAGACTGATCACCTTGATATCGATTATTTGGTGTAGACAGGATCCTGAATGGCTACTCGCGGGCGAGGTCGTACTCGTACTTGAAGAGAGAATGAGAGTAACCCATCGACGGATAATCACACTGAATTAATGACGGCGATGATTAACTTAGCTAACACGATTCAAGAGGGCACTGCTATGGCTACTCATGCCTTGCGGCGAACAAGGCAATCAGCTGGAAGCGAAAATGGAGAAGGCATTGGGGACGACTTAGATGGTGTTCCGAGGACTCTAGCTTCTTTTCTGAGAGTTGACCCGCCAAGTTTCAATGGATCGACAAACCCTATTGAAGCAGATAACTGGTTCAAAGCTGTAGAGTATGCATTACAGACTCAACATGTCCCAAATAATCAGTTCATGAAATATGCGGCTTATCAATTAGCGGGGGAAGCTCAGCATTGGTGGCAAGAGGAGAGTTGATTCCTGCAACTACAGAATATGGATATTCCTTGGGAGCTATTTCGGACTGCTTTCTACAAGAAGTATTTTCCTGAGTCGGTGAGGGAGGCCAGAGAGTTAGAGTTTATGCAGTTGAAACAGAGTTCAATGTCTGTGGCCGAGTATACGAGTAAGTTTAAAGAGCTCTGTAGGTTCTCAAGGGTATGTCAAGGAGCCCCTGAGTCCTATGAGGGTTGGAAGTGTGAAAGATACTGTTCATACCCTAGGTCGAGATATCCGACCTGGGGTTATCGACGATAAAGCGACCGACCTCTTTAGGTCAAGCGGACCGACTTCTTTACGAAGAACTCGGCCAAATCGACAGGAAAGCCCAAAAAGGGCCCAATTCAAGGAATACGACCCAAATCCAAAGGTCGTTCAGGCCTACAGAGAGAAGGGCGGTTCTGTTGAAGATACGCTGACCTCAACCCAAAAGATAAAGATAAGATAAGATAACTAACTTATCTTATCCGAAGGTCACATCTCACCATTATAAATACACTGGAACAGCCAGGTATAACTCATACTCTGATTCTACATAACACCTGTTTAATACCCATGCTAACTTAAGCATCGGAGTCTCTTGCAGGTACCCCCCACCCTCCGGTGACGAAGGATCAGCAGTACAATGAGTCCAACAAGTCGGACATGACAGCTCTGGTCGTCTCCTACCAGCCGGACACGTCGGTACCGATCCGTACAGAGGATCTCAACCGAGATCGACCTTCAGTTTCAGGTAACCCTCGGAACATTGGCGCCGTTGCCGGGGACCTGGAAGTCATCCCATCACCATGGCGGACAACCGTGACAACGACCAGGATTCAGATCTAGAAAATAGAACGCCGCACAAAAATGCGGACACCCCACTAAAAGACACCCCAGAATCCAATGGAGACAAAAATACATCTAAACCGGGAGCAATAGAAGCTCTCCAAGATCGCTTGAAACAGCTTGAAGAAGAAACCCAACAACAACGAGAAATCGGAAAGGATCTACAAAGAGAGGTACGGCGACGTCGAGAATTGGAAGAAAAATTACAACAATTAGAAGCCGATCTCAAATCGAAGGCCCCTCAGATCACTTCTGAGGAAAGCTCACGCAAAGAACAGGATCCATTCACCAGGGAGATCATGAAAACCAAAATCCCAAAGGACTTCAAACTCCCAGATATGACTTTATATGACGGTACCACAGATCCCAACCACCATCTCAGCAATTTCAGAAGCAGAATGTACCTTACCGAAGCCTCAGACGCCGTTCGCTGCAAAGCTTTCCCAACAACTCTCACGAAGACAGCAATCCGATGGTTCGACAACTTACTTCCAAAGTCCATCTCAAACTTCGATGACCTGGCCAAAAAGTTCCTGGCCAGATTCTCCATACAGAAAGATAAGGCCAAGCACGCCCCCAGTCTACTAGGGATTAAGCAAGGAGATCGGGAGAGCCTCCGCAACTACATGGAAAGATTCAACAAAATATGTATGGACATACAAATCTTACCAACAGAGGCCGCCATCATGGGACTCATCAATGGCCTACGAGAGGGACCATTTAGCCAATCTATATCAAAGAAGTACCCTACCTTATTAGACGAAGTACAGGAGCGAGCAGAAAAATACATCAACATGGAAGAAAACGCTCGGTTGGGAGAAACCTCAAAATCTAGGAACCCCTACCGGGATAAAGACAAGGAATCCAAAAAGAAAGAAGATCGACAGGGGGAGAAAATCAAAAAGTACCATAATTACACCCCTCTCAGGGCATCCCTGGTCGACGTGTACAAAGAAGTCTGCCATACAGAGAAAATCCCCCCAGCGCGACCACTCAAAGGCAAAATGGGAGGGGGAAACCAGAAGGAATATTGTGAATACCATCGAGTTCGAGGGCACTCCACCAATGAGTGCTTCGACTTAAAAAATATCATAGAAAAATTAGTGAGAGAAGGAAGATTAGATCAATTTTTGGCTACCCGGGATGATGACCAAAGAAAAAGACGAAGGGACGAGGATGACGGACGAACTGAACGATCACCTCGGACACCAGAAAGACATGTCCACATGATACATGGCGGATTCGCAGCAGGAGGGATCTCCAAATCCTCTCGCAAAAGATATCTCAAAGAAGTATATCATGTCGAAGGAGAGGAAGAAGCGCTCAACATCCCAGCGATAACATTCACTAAGGAAAACGCGTCTGGCGTCATCACAGGACATGACGATCCCATGGTTATCACCATCATATTGGCAAACGCCAACCTACACCGCACCTTAATAGACCAAGGGAGTTCTGCCAACATCTTATTCAAAACAGCCTTTGATAAACTCAGCTTAGAAGCAAAAGAACTTAAAGCATATCCAAACAGTCTGTTCGGGTTAGGAGATACCCCAGTTCGACCACTAGGATACATACCACTACATACAACCTTCGGAAAAGGGGACCAATCCAGGACCCTCAAAATAGATTACATCGTAGTCGATGTAAGTTCAGCTTACAATGCTCTCATAGGTCGGACAACACTCAACCAACTCGGCGCAATAGTCTCGACCCCACACCTATGTATGAAATTCCCAACTCCGAAAGGGATAGCTACAATAAAAGCTAACCAAAAGATGGCACGTCGCTGTTATAACGAAAGCCTAAACCTCAGAGGCAAAGGAGAAGAGTTTCATACAATTGAACTGGGCGGAGTCCAGCAACGAGAAGAACTCCGTCCGCAACCAGAAGGCGAGATAGAGAAGATTCAAATTGGAGACACCTCGGACAAAACGACCAATATTGGCACGATCCTAAGAGGAGACTCAAAAGAATTACTGATACAATTCTTACGAGATAATGTCGATCTCTTCGCATGGAAAGCCGCAGACATGCCAGGCATAGACCCTAAGCTAATGTGCCACAAGTTGGCGGTCTACCCAGGATCTCGGCCGGTGCAGCAGAGACGAAGGAAACTCGGGCCAGAACGATCCAAAGCTGTGGAAGAACAAGTACAAGCACTACTGGAGGCAGGACTTATAAGAGAAGTCAAGTACCCACTATGGCTAGCTAACATCGTCTTGGTGAAAAAATCAAATGGGAAGTGGCGAATGTGCACCGATTACACCGATCTCAACAAAGCCTACCCAAAAGATCATACCCACTCCCAAGCATCGACGCTCTGGTAGATGCTTCCTCCGGATACAGATACCTCTCGTTTATGGACGCATATTCGGGATACAACCAAATCCCCATGTATCCACCAGATCAGGAAAAGACCTCGTTCTTAACACCAAAGGCAAACTACTGCTACATCGTGATGCCTTTCGGTCTCAAGAACGCAGGAGCTACTTATCAAAGGCTAATGAATAAAGTCTTCTCAGATCACATCGGAAAAATCATGGAAGTTTATGTGGACGACATGTTGATAAAGACACAAAGCGAAGATATATTATTATCCGATCTGGCTCAAGTGTTCGACACCATAAGGAAGCACAACATGCGACTCAATCCCGCAAAATGCACTTTCGCAGTAGAAGCAGGCAAATTCTTAGGTTTCATGCTCACACAAAGGGGAATTGAAGTAAATCCAGACAAATGTCAAGCCATACTCAACATGAAGAGCCCAACCTGTGTCAAAGAAGTACAACAACTCAACGGGAGACTGGCTGCCCTATCCCGATTCTTAGCAGGAGCTACGTTAAGATCCCTCCCCTTCTATGCTACTTTAAGAAAGGGAAAACAGTTCGAATGGACGACAGAATGTGAGCAAGCCTTCCAAGACTTCAAAGGGTTCTTAGGACGGCCACCTATCCTATCTCGACCACGAGAAGGAGAACCGCTCATATTATATCTCGCAGTAGGGAGCCGGGCAATAGCCTCAGCACTAGTCAGAGAAGACGAAGATAGGCAACAACCTGTCTACTTCATTAGCAAGGCACTCCAGGGATCCGAGCTGAACTACCAGAAAATAGAAAATTTTGCCTATACTCTTATCCTAACATCTCGACGACTCCGCCTGTACTTCCAGGCTCACACCATTAAGGTTCGAACTAACCAGCCCATAAAAGGAATATTGCAGAAAATAGATCTAGCAGGCAGAATTCTACAATGGGCAGTCGAGTTGTCAGAGTTTGACCTCCAATATGAAGCTCGGACGGCCATCAAATCACAGTATCTGACCGACTTTATCGCAGAATTCATAGATGCCCTAGAAACCCCCACAGAATGGAATCTTTACGTGGATGGTTCTTCAAATAAAACTGGAAGCGGCGCAGGCGTGATAATAGAAAGCAACCAAGGAACCCAAGTTGAGCTCTCCCTCAAGTTCGAGTTCCTGACCTCAAACAACCAGGCGGAATATGAAGCATTATTAGCTGGTTTGAAGCTGGCTAAAGAGGTCAGAGCTCAAAAACTCAACATTTACAGCGATTCACAAGTGGTCACATCACAAATAACAGGGAGCTACCAAGCCAAAGATCCCACCATGAAAAAGTATTTGGATAAAACCAAGGAACAGCTCGGACAAATCGGGGAGTATAAGATCTGCCACATACCCCGCGAACAAAATGCCCGAGCTGATGCACTCTCAAAACTAGCCAGCACCAAACCAGGGGGCAATAATAGAAGCCTCATCCAGAAAATGTTGCAGAACCCGTCAATCTCAGAAGAGGAAAAAGTCATGACTATAACAAGTCAGGACCAAGGATGGATGACCCCCATAACCAACTACCTCAAAACAGGAACGCTCCCCACAGAAGAAAAGGAGGCAAAGAGGTTAAAAAGAGAGGCACAGTACTACACCATCATAAACAACATCTTGTACAAAAGAGGAATCTCAATACCTTTACTAAAATGCGTGCCGACCTCCAACACAAAGGAAGTGCTAGAAGAAATACACGGCGGCATTTGTGGCAATCATCTCGGAGCACGAGCTCTCGCCAAAAAGTACTCCGGGCGGGATTTTATTGGCCAACTCTACAGAAGGAAGCAACAAAATTTGTAAAGACATGTCCACCATGTCAGAAACATGCCAACTTTCACATCGCCCCGCCAGAAGAGCTCATCAGCGTGACCTCGCCTTGGCCGTTTGCAAAATGGGGACTCGATCTTCTCGGCCCCTTCCCACAGGGATCAGGACAAGTCAAATTCCTCATAGTAGGGGTAGATTACTTTACAAAGTGGATCAAGGCAGAGCCCCTAGCCAATGCCACCGCTCAAAGAAGCCGGAAATTCTTATATAGAAACATTGTCACGAGGTTCAGGGTTCCATATTCAATAACCACAGACAATGGCACTCAATTCACAGATGCAGGCTTCAGGAAACTAGTAGCCGACTTGAATATAAAGCACCAGTACACCTCCGTTGAACACCCACAAGCCAACGAACAGGCCGAAGCCGCTAACAAAGTCATACTGGTCGGATTAAAACGGAGATTACAAGATGCAAAAGGAGCCTGGGCAGAAGAGCTTCCACAGGTCCTATGGGCATATCGAACAACGCCACATTCTACCACGAAGGAATCTCCTTTCCGATTAGCATACGGAATAGAGGCAATGATCCCAGTAGAGATTGAGGAAGGGTCACCTAGAGTAGTTCACTACAATGAGGAAGCAAACTCCCAACTTCAGAGAGAAGAACTCGACTTGTTACCCGAAATCCAGGAAAGAGCTCGGATCAGGGAAGAAGCTCTAAAGTGCCAAATGGCTTCCAGATATAATCAAAAGGTAGTGCTAAGAAGTTTTGCAGAGAATGATCTCATCCTAATCCAAAATGATATCGGAACAACTCGACCAGGAGAAGGAAAGCTGGCAGCAAACTGGAAAGGACCTTACCGAGTTGTAGAAGTACTTGGAAAGGGCTACTATAGACTGTCTGAACTCGATGGATGAGAGCTTCCCAGGTCATGGCACGCTTGCAACCTAAGAAGGTACTACAGTTAGAAGAGATAAAAGATCTCATCATTGGATGCACTCTTTTTCCTGAAAAAGTTTTTTAATGAGGCACCAAGTTGAGACTTAGACAATCCCATATGTATATATTTGCACTTTTCCTTTAAATAAAATACATTTTAGATATTCTACAAAGATTTCAAGACGCATTAATCTGGAGCATTCATCGTCTGATTATAAAGCAACAGATCGGCAGAAAGTGAAAAATAATTTCACTGCACGATCACGATAAAGACAAACCGTCCGATAAAGGTGAAAACGCGATTCACCCAAAGGACGATCTAGAGATGACAACCACTTTCTACAAATCGGCAAAGATGAACACAGAATAATGTAAGAAGTTATCGAAAGTGATCTAAAAAAGAACCTGACGAGGTCTTACAGATCGCTAAAATAATAATTTAAAGACTGGTCGAACGTTAAGATGTCGAACCAAGTCAACCCAAGTTATAAGTAAACCCTGGAAAGAGGTCTGGCCAACCCTATTAAAGAGGATTACTTTAACTTGGAAGGGCCCGACATAACAAAGTCAGCCCAAAATGAAAAGTTATCAAAGTAGTCCCTGAAAGAGATCTGACAAAGATCCAAGAAAGAAGACTACAAAAAATAACTTAAAGGAGACCGATATAACCAAGTCGGACTCCTACTACTGAAAAGTTATCAAAGTAGTCCCTAAAAGAGATCTGACAAAGATCCAAGAAAGAGGACTACAAAAAATAACTTAAAGGAGACCGATATAACCAAGTCAGACTCCCACTACTAAAAAGTTATCAAAGTAGTCCCTAAAAGAGATCTGACAAAGATCCAAGAAAGAGGACTACAAAAAATAACTTAAAGGAGACCGATATAACCAAGTCGGACTCCTACTACTGAAAAGTTATCAAAGTAGTCCCTAAAAGAGATTTGACAAAGATCCAAGAAAGAGAACTACAAAAAATAACTTAAAGGAGACCGATATAACCAAGTCGGACTCCTACTATCGAAAAAGTTATCAAAGTAATCCCTGAAAGAGACCTAACAAAGGTCCAAAAAAGAGGATTACCAAAATAACTTAGGAGGGGACCAACGTAAAGGAATCGGTCACAAATACAGAAAACCGAGAAACAAGTTGGATCTATACAATCACAGCCTCAAAGGATCCAAGATACAAGCAAATAAAGCAAAGTAATCCAAGGAGGTCGAGCAGCAAGATTTCGAACATCAATAGAAAAACAAAAAAGATGTCAAGTCAAACAACTACTTTTACTCTATAAAGTTATAAGGCCTGGAAGGCCACCAAAACCTACTACGAAGAGATAACAAGTTACTTTTTGTTCCTCATAAAAAGTTGCTAAGAAGCGTCAGCAAATAAATAAAAAAGTTCTAAAAGAGCCCACAAGTCGGTCCAACTACACAAATTTTCAAGAAGAGATCAGCAAGCGTCAGGAGCCTTCTTGGCAGCATCAGGACAAGGAGAAAGAGGGCGAGTCTGGATCGGCACAGCATCCACAGTTCCATCCTCCCAATTCAGGATCTGGCAATCTGAGTCGGGCACAGCAGGGGGAACCGAAGAGGTCGGTACTTTGGTAGAGGACACAGGGGGAGGAACAACATCATCATCATCACCCTCATCATCAGGGACAATCTTGCCATCCCTGACTATATTATCCAGGCTAAAAAGGGTGAGGTCGGCCTCGGGAGCAATGACCTGAACTTGCTCCCTCAAGTTCTCATAAGCAGCAGTCACGCTGCCAACGAGATGACTTTGGAGCTCAGCATAATCTTTCCGAACACTGTCAAGCTCCCCCCTCAGGCGCATCACCTCCCGATAAGATGAAAGGTAACTCTCCTTGTGCATCAGGACTGCGTCCTCAGCCAACCTCAAAGAAGCCGCCAATGACTGAGAACTCGCCTCCTCATTCTTCAAGTCCTTCTCCAGCTTGGCTACCTTCGTCTCAAGCTCCTCCTTTAACTCCTTCATCCGATCAAACTCTTGTTTCGCCTCCTCCATAAACGCCTTAGTAGCGTGGAGAGGGAGATTCTGAGCAGTCCGATATATGGCAGCCGACATATACGCCATCTTCACATGATTTCGGACCATAAACTCCAAGTGATGGAGGATGGACACATCGTCTATGGAGAGAGCGCCATAGGGACCGATTTGTTGATCCACGAATTCAATAGCATTAAAATCAGGAGCGTCGAGGTCAAAGGGCTCAGCAGTCTTTTGTTTTTTATTGGGAGGAGCAACAGAAGGAGCAGCAGAGGTGACATGAGGATCTACCAAACGAACTCGGGGTGTATGGATCACCTTCTTCACCCCGGCGGAACTCTGCACTGATGGCTTCTCGCGCACTTGGGAGGATCCCTCCCCAGCCGCCTTGGCAGAAACATTTCTGGCAGCAGTCGCCCTCTGTGCCCTCTTAAAAGCTTTCATGGATTCACTATTCTTCATTGCTTCTGCAAATAAAATAGAAAATCAGTTACAAGTCGGACAAGTCGGAAAGACAGCTACAAGTAACATACACGGATAATAAAGAAAACACAAAGATACCCAGTTCAGTTTGAAGAAGAGAAGGATTGGTTAGAAATTTCTTTGTGTCGAGATGGGGAGGTTGACCCAGCGTTCTTCCAGGATAGTCACAAAGGCTCGCTCAGCATCATCCAACATCTCCCACGAATACCTGGAGACCCTCACGTCTTTTTGCCATTCCAAGAGAAAAGCAGGTTCGTCATTTTCATCCAGAAAAAGGGCCGAGCTCCTTCAACAGCTCGGTTGAAGAAGTAGTTTTTAAAATCACGGAACGACTCGTCAAACATGGAAAAAACCTTCTTTCCCTGAGTAGAACGAAAGGAGACCCAAGCTGACTTCTTTTTTACCACACCGGGCTTAGTCAAGACAAAAAGATAGAAAAAGAGAGATTGGGAAGCAGGAATACCAAAACCATTGCACAACAATTGGAAAATTTTAATAAAACCCCAGAAATTAGGGTGAAGTTGAGAAGGGGCAACATTACAAGACCATAATAGGTCGGTTTCAAATTTGGTAAAAGGAAGGGTGATACCCAGCTGACCAAAGAAAAAATCATAAGCATAAAAGAAAGGGCGACCATCAACAACCCGAGTTGAAAAGCAGACTCTCTCGTCAGAAGAGGGAGAGACAAGTTCATAGTTCTTCTCATCACCAGAATTACTACAGACACTATGAAATTGCCTAAGCTGAGCACAAAATTCAGAATCAACCAGCGAGACACACATGAGAACCATGGAGTCCACCCAATCGGCCATACCCGCAGGAACCTGGGAAGGCATCTCTACAACGTTATTTTGGGAAGACATGAGGTCAACTAAATCCTACAAAAAGAAAAGAAGAATGGATTACTTAAAAACATCTCGGATAGAGGGCAAAATATCTCGACGGGCGGATAAACAAAAAGGAAAAACCCCAAGACTCAAGACAAAGGTCTTGGAGCATCCCTTGGAGGCAGTAAACAAAGCAAGGTCTTTAAGTTATTTCTACAACCTACATTCCGGCACTCATCAAAATAAAATCCAGAAAGAAAACAAAGGAAGCAAAAAATGCAAAAGGTCTACCCTCCTACAGTTTATCAGCGGAAAAATAGCAAAGGCGCAAACTTTTTCGAAATCAAGCAAAAAATCATCAGCAAAGAGCAAGCACTAACATCGAACACACCAAGTAGAAATCATCAAAGGTGCAAACTTTGTCAGAATCAAAAAGAAATCTCCAAACAAAGCGAGGAACAGATGCAGATTCTCTATCGATATCAGATAGGAAACAACCAGAAGCAACAACAAAACCCTAGAAAGCCTCGACGGAAATGCCAAGAGAATGCGTAAAAGAAAGTCAGGGAAAACACATTACAGTGACAAGCAAATACAAGACCACGAAAAGGATTCAAACTTTCAAACATGCAAAATCAAAGCTTCACTAAAAAACTGAAGACGAAGCTATGAAAGAAGCAAGAAAGCTAATACCAACCTGGAAAAAGTAGCAAGCTTTAGGGAAATTGAGGATGGAAGACGAAATCTGGAATTGCCCTCTCACGAGCAAAAAAGTACGAACAAAAGCAGTATCACAGAGAGAAACGCGAAACCACAAAACTCCAGGCGAAAACAGAAGCTTCAGAAAAATCACCAAGCGACGTCGCAAGAAAAGTTGAAATGTGGGTGAAAGGCAGAAAATGAATAAGTGCGAAGAAGTTACGAAAAGGGCGAAGGAGAGAAACCGTTTCTTGAATGCAAAATTCAAAAATAGAGAAGTTAGGGGAAACGGGGCAATTAAATGCCAATTAAATGCGGATATTAAAACCGCTTACATTCCCAAAAAGAGCGCTAATACAAAAGCGCGCACTTGTAGAGGAAAATGTTCTACATTCAAAAGCTGCTACAAAAAGGAGTCGACAAGATGCTTGAGTTCGGCTTCGCTAAAAGAAGGACCGAAGTCAATGACTCGACCTCAACAAAGAAGACCGAGCTCAAGCAGGGGCACTGTTCATACCCTAGGTCGAGATATCCGACCTGGGGTGATCGACGATAAAGCGACCGACCTCTTTAGGTCAAGCGGACCGACTTCTTTACGAAGAACTCGGCCAAATCGACAGGAAAGCCCAAAAATGGCCCAATTCAAGGAATACGACTCAAATCCAAAGGTCGTTCAGGCCTACAAAGAGAAGGGCGGTTCCGTTGAAGATACGCTGACCTCAACCCAAAAGATAAAGATAAGATAAGATAACTAACTTATCTTATCCAAAGGTCACATCTCACCATTATAAATACACTGGAACACCCAGGTATAACTCATACTCTGATTCTACATAACACCTGTTTAATACCCATGCTAACTTAAGTATCGAAGTCTCTTGCAGGTACCCCCACCCTCCGGTGACGAAGGATCAGCAGTACAACCAGTCCAACAAGTCGGACACGTCGGTACCGATCCGTACAGAGGATCTCAACCGAGATCGACCTCCAGTTTCAGGTAACCCTCAGAACAGATACCAAGTAGGGCTGAGGGAAGATATCATGCGCGTTGTGGCTCCAACTGAGATTAAAAGATTCTCTGAATTGGTGAACGAGGCAAGATTCGTGGAGGACTACATTGAGAAGATGACTTTGACGAGAGATAATCGCGGGGGTATCAGTAGCAGAGGTCGTGGAAAGCATTTTTCACCAAGAAGCCGGATCTTAAAAAGGGATGGACATACCAATCGGCATCGTCAAGGTCGAAAGAAACAACAAGGCCCAATCTCACCTGGAAAAAGGAGATGGTCGATGCTATACTTGTAGGAAGCCTGGACATATATCCAAGTATTTTCACCACGGGAGGAATCGAGATAAGGGTCAGAATCAACAGTCAGGCCGTGTGCTTACCTTGCATGCACGTGGTACAACAGGGTCGGATTCACCGACAAGAGGTAAGCGTATGCTTTGAAGTATTCTGTATTGTCTAGATCTGGGGTAGCTTAGTTCAATCCTTTGGAAAAATCGTCGTTAGGATTGTAAGAGCTTAGATTTTTTGTTAGAGGGACCAATAGGGAAGGAGGCTTGGATGCATGTAGCTGAGTAACTCGGATTCTTAATGATGATAAATTGAGTGGACGTGCTAGAATAGGTATCGGGAATCACTAGAAATCTTGTTGGCTCCCAGTAGGGATGAAGGGTGTGATTTAGCACTAGCGGCAATGAAAGTACCAACTGATACTTTTGCGATTTTAAGGTTTAAAATGATTTCCAAGTCTGGTTTGAAACTTTGGTTTAAATGAATTTAGTTTTAAAAGTTGGTCGGAACTCTTGATTTAAGAGATATAGTTTAAAAGAAAAGTGAGTTCTCTGATTTTGTTCAATGGTGAAAATGGTTTCCAAATTATCATAATCGAAAGGGATTTAATTTGAAAAGTTTTTATTTAAGAAAATCATGTTTTGAAGTAATCAACTTGAGTAAATGATTTTGACTCCTTTGAGAAAGCTCAACTGTGAACTGGTTTAGAATAAAATATTTTGAATGTTTTGGAAAAATGTTACAAAAATCGATAATTGTTTTAAGGAAAATTTTGGAATTCTTGATGACGATAATCAGAGTGACGCAGCGGAATGCGAGAGGGAATGTCGACACGGGAGACACCACTTGTAAGGAGTGAGGTTTAGCGTCTTTTCTGATCATAAGAGTCTCAAGTATATCTTTGATCAGAAAGAGTTTAATATGCGTCAGAGGAGGTGGATGGAGTTGTTAAAGGATTATGATTTTGAACTGAGTTATCATCCTGGAAAGGCAAACGTGTTAGCAGATGCATTAAGTCAGAACTCTTTAACGATCGCTTGGATGAGAATCAAGGAGGAGGAGTTAGTGGGTAAGTTTGTGGATCTTAAGTTGGATATTGGTGAAGTTGCCGGGAGAGCTTGCTTGAATCAGTTACAGATCTCAAGTGACTTTAAATCCGAACTCCGAAAGGCTCATCAAAACGAAGACGTGTTACCTAAGGTGTTGCCAGCTATCGACCAAGGGAAGCAGTGGGGAGTGTCATGGGATCAAGATGGATTATGAAGATTCAAGGGTAGGATCATTGTGTCGGATGTTGGGACCTTGTGGCAAGATATATTGAGAGAAGCGCACAAGAGCGGGTTTTCGATTCACCCTGAGAGTACTAATATGTACCACGATCTGAAGGCTATGTTCTGGTGGCCTGGTATGAAGAATGATGTGGCAGAATATGTCTCAAAGTTCCTAACATGACAAAAGGTGAAGATAGAGCATCAGAAACCGTCGGAAATACTACAGCCACTTGAGATTCCTCAGTGGAAGTGAGAAGGAATTCCAATGGATTTTGTGACCGGTTTATCGAGGACTACGTCGGGATTTGATACGATTTGGGTGATTGTGGATCGCTTAACCAAATTCGCTCATTTTCTTCCTACCCGAGTAAACTGTTCTATGGAGGAGTTGGCAAGATTATACATCAAAGAGATAGTAAGGTTGCACGGTATGCCATCAAGCATAGTGTCGGACCGAGATCCCCGATTCACATCAAGGTTTTAGGGAGCTTTCCAAAGAGCTTTCGGTACGAAGCTATGTCTCAGTACCGCATATCATTTGCAAACAGATGGACAGTTGGAAAGGACTATTCAGACATTGGAGGATATGCTCAGAGCGTGTGTATTAGATCAACCCGGAAGTTGGGACCGATACATGCCATTGGTTGAGTTTGCGTACAACAATAGCTTTCATGCGAGCATAGGGATGGCTCCGTATGAGGCTTTGTATGGACGGAAGTGCCAGTCTCCATTTTGTTGGTATGAATCTGGTGAAGCAAGTGTTTTGGATCCTGATTTGATAGCAGGGACTACTGAGAACATTAAGAATATTTGTGCAAGGATCCTAACTGCTCAGAGTCGACAGAAGAATTATGCGGATCAGAGAAGGAAACCGATAGAATTTGAAGTACGAGAACATGTATTCCTGAGGGTTACACCGATAACTGGGATTGGAAGAGCAATCAAAATCAAGAAGTTGAATCCAAGGTATATAGGGCCGTTTGAGATTCTAAGGCGATTCGGGCCGGTGGCGTATCAAGTTGATTTGCCACTTCATCCATCTAACTTGCATGATGTATTCCACATGTCACAACTCCGTAAATACACGTCGGATGCAGCTCATGTGTTGGAACCTGAGTCGATTGAGTTGAGGGAGAACTTAACTTTCCAAGTGACGCCAGTGAGAGTCGATGACACTAGTGTGAAGAAGCTGCGAGGAAAGGAAGTTTTAATGGTTAAAGTTGCTTGGGAGCGGGCAGGAGTTGAGGAGCATACTTGGGAGTTGGAGTCCGAGATGCGAAAGGATTACCCCGAGCTTTTCTCAGGTAATTCAAATTTTTAGGGCAAAATTCCTTATTTGGTGGGGAGAATGTAAGAACCCTAACTAATCAATTGGTTAATTAAGTAATTAATTTTCCAAATTAGATTTCAAAAAGATAGAGTGAGAATTTGAGGATTCAAATATGATTTTTGGACTCATTAGGTTTTTCTGAGTCAAAAAATGTGCTTTCTGCGAAAAACTGTGAAAAACTACGAACTGGTAGTTGAACCGGTTCAAGTCTGCTTGGGCCCAAGACCAATATATAAGTCCATTTAAGTGGCCATTTCAGCCACTTAAACACCACACAAGCAGCAGCAACGTGAAAAGAGAGAAGAGAGGTAGGGTTCCAAAAATTCACTGTTCATCATCTTCTTCTTGGAGCCATATCTCACTCTCCAGAGCTCCGATTCGCATGCCGTTAGTTGCCACACGAAGCTCTTGTCGAGCTCTTCAATTTCATCTGAACAAAGTGGTAAGGAACTTACAATTTCTTGCCCAGTTCTTCCTTCTATAACAGATTCGATTTTTGGCTATGGTGAATGAGTGGTTCTTGTGATTTTGATTAATTAGGTACAATCTAGCACTGGATACTTAGTGGGTTTTATCTCAATCAACTTTGGGTAAGGTGAGCAAATCAACTCTCTTGTGGTTTTGTGGATTTGGTGAACCCTAAGTTGAATTATTGTAAATTATGTATTATAGCTTGCAGTTGTGAATTATTGGATATTGTTGGAGCTTGTTGGTGTTAGTTGGAGTGGAATTGGAGGCTTGCTTGTGGTTGAAAGCTTGCTTGTACTCAATTTGGGGTTTTGGTGCATATTGGGAATCGGCCAAGGTACGGTTTCGGTTTCCTCTATTTAGTATATATATAATATTCATGGACAGTTAGGCTAGTGACCCATAGGATAGGTTCAAATTGAAATGGTTGTTGAGTTGTTGAATGATGGTATGTGATGATTTATGATGAATTGATGATTGTTGAGTTTGGTTATGGTGATTGATAATGATATGATGAGGATGAATGATTTGTAATGTTGAGAAGTGGATTGTATTGATATATGTGATGTTAATGTTGATAATTTGGTAGTGTAGTTGGGAAAATGTTAATGAAGGTTGATTATAATGTGATATATTCATGTTGAGGTTGTGGATGATGAAAGGTAAAGGAAAATGTGGTAAGCTTGATGCAATATGACAAAAAGGGGTGATTGTGATGAGAAATGAAGTTTGGAATGGTTTGGTATGGGTTTGGTTGTGTTTTGTAAGAAATTGTGGAAATTGGGTAAATGTTGATTTTTGGTAAACTTTGTCTGATCATAACTTATGCCTCAGTTTTCAAAATTGGTTGAAATTTGTTAAAAATTAAAGCTTATTGAAAACTCTTCAAATCGATATAAAGTTTGCAAAATTTGGATTTTTGTAGAGGAAGTTATGATCATTCAAAAATTGGTGTTGAAATATGAAATTATGCAAAGTTACAGAATTTTATAATTTCTGGTATGTACGCACGCACAGCTTTGTGCACACGGACAATCCTGCAAAATTTTAAACATGTGCGCACGCACAGACCGGTGCGTACGCACAGGCAGGGAAGGGCTTTCTGTTTGCAGCGCTAGCACAGCTTGTGCGCGTACACACCAATAGGAATTTACAACCTGTGCGCGCGCACAGCCTTGTGCGCACGCACAAGTTGGGAAGGGAGTCTGTTGAGGGTGCTAGCACACCCTGTGCGAGTGAACAGACCTTGTAAAATTTGGTACCTGGTGATGAGCGGATATTTTATACGCTTTTTGGGGTTAATTTCATATAGTTTTTAGTATGTTTTAGTTAGTTTTTAGTTTATTTTTATTAGTTTCTAGGCAAAATTCATATTTCTGGACTTTACTATGAGTTTGTGTGTTTTTCTGTAATTTTAGGTATTTTCTGGCTGAAATTGAGGGAGCTGAGCAAAAATCTGATTCAGGCTGAAAAAGGACTGCTGATGCTGTTGGATTCTGACCTCTCTGCACTCGGAATGGAATTTCTGGAGCTACAAGAGTCTAAATGGAGCGCTTCCAATTGCGTTGGAAAGTAGACATCCAGGGCTTTCCAACAATATATAATAGTTCATACTTTGCTCAAGGATAGACGACGTAAACTGGCGTTCAACGCCAGTTCCATGTTGCAGTCTGGCGTCCAGCGCCAGAAACAAGTTACAAGTTGGAGTTCAACGCCAGAAACAGGTTACAACCTGGCGTTGAACGCCCAAAATAGCCCATGCACGTGAGAAGCTTAAGTCTCAGCCCCAGCACACACCAAGTGGGCCACGGAAGTGAATTTCTGCACCATCTATCATAGTTTACTCATTTTCTGTAAACCTAGGTTACTAGTTTAGTATTTAAACAACTTTTAGAGATTTATTTTGGGGATCATGACATTTTAGATCTGAACTTTGTACCTTTTAACGGCATGAGTCTCTAAACTCCATTATTGGGGGTGAGGAGCTCTGCTGTGTCTCGATGAATTAATGCAAGTATTTCTGTTTTCCATTCAAACATGTGTGTTCCTATCTAAGATATCCATTCGCACTTCAATATGAATGTGATGAACGTGACAATCATCATCATTCCTCCACGAACGCGTGCCTGACAACCACTTACGTTCCACCGTAGAATGAATGAATATCTCTTAGATCTCTTAATCGGAATCTTCGTGGCATAAGCTAGATTGATGGCAGCATTCAAGAGAATTCGGAAAGTCTAAACCTTGTCTGTGGTATTCCGAGTAGGATTCGGGGATTGAATGACTGTGACGAGCTTCAAACTCGCGAATGCTGGGCGTAGTGACAGACGCAAAAGGATAGTAAATCCTATTCCGGTACGATTGAGAACCTGCAGATGATTAGCCGTGCGGTGACAGCGCACCAGGACCCTTTTCACTGGAAGGATGGATGGTAGCCATTGACAACGGTGATCCACCAACACACAGCTTGCCATAGGAGGACGTGCGTGTGTGAATCAGATACAGAGGAAAGCAGAATTTTAGAAGACAAAGCATCTCCAAAACTCCAACATATTCTCCATCATTGCATACAAGTATAATTTGTGTTCTGCCCTTTTATTCCTTGCAATCAAATTTGATAAGTGAATTATTTTATTGTCTTCCTGACTAAGAGTTACAAGATAACCATAGATTTCTTCAAGCCAATAATCTCTGTGGGATCGACCCTTACTCACGTAAGGTATTACTTGGACGACCCAGTACACTTGCTGGTTAGTTGTGCGAATTTGTGAAGAATTGTGATTTCCAATTTCGTGCACCAAGTTTTTGGTGCCGTTGCCGGGGATTGTTTAAGTTTGGACAACTGACGGTTTATTTTGTTGCTTAGATTAGGAAAAATTTTTCTTTTTGGTTTAGAGTCTTTTATTATTTATACATTGTTAAAACACTTTAAATTTATAGCTCAATTAGCTAGAGCGTGGTGCTTATGTTCTTGGTAATTGGCTATCCTATTTTTAAAATCTTTTTCAAAAATAATTTTTCTTTGAATAAATCTTGTGCCAAACTTTAAGTTTGGTGTTTTCTTGTTGATTTTTCTTTGTTTTTTGAAAATTTTAGTTTGGTTTTCTAAAAATTTTAATTTTGGTGTTCTTTCTTCATGTTCTTGTGTTCTTGTGAGTCTTCAAAGTGTTCTTGAGTTCTTCTTGTGTCTTGATCTTAAAATTTTTAAGTTTGGTGTTCCTTGGTGTTTTCCCTCCAAAATTTTCGAAAACAAGGAGCATTAGATCTAAAAATTTTAAATCTTGTGCTATCTTATTGTTTTTCTCTTTCCTCTTTAAATTCAAAAATATCTTTTCTCTCTATTTTAAAGCTTTTTTTTTTTCGAAAATCAATTTTAAAATCTAGAATTTTTTTTTCTTTCGAAATTTAAAACCCTTTTCAAACCATATCTTTTTCAAAACTTCCTAACCACTTTCCCTCTCCTCATTTTTTCGAAAATCTTCACCCTTTTTTATTTATTTTAATTTATTTTGTTTTCGAAATAAATAAATAAATAAATAATTAAAAATATTTTTCTTCTATTTTACATCATCTCCCTTTCTCCATCATGGACCTAAGCGGAAATGAACAATCCAGGAGGACTCTGGGGTCATATGCTAACCCCTCTACTGCTTCATATGGGAGCAGTATCTGCATACCCTCCGTTGGAGTCAGTAGCTTTGAGTTGAATCCTCAGCTCATTATCATGGTGCAGCAAAGTTGCCAGTATTCCGGTCTTCCACAGGAAGAACCTACAGAGTTTCTGACACAGTTTTTACAGATTGCTGACACAGTACATGATAAGGAAGTAGATCAGGATGTCTACAGATTATTACTGTTTCCATTTGCTGTAAAAGACCAAGCTAAGAGGTGGTTAAATAACCAACCTAAGGCCAGCATAAGGACATGGAAACAGCTGACAAAAAAATTCCTGAATCAATACTTTCCTCCAAAACGGATGACACAGCTAAGGCTGGACATCCAAGGCTTTAAACAAGGAGATAATGAATCTCTTTATGATGCCTGGGAGAGATACAGAGAGATGCTATGAAAATGCCCCTCTGAAATGTTTTCAGAGTGGGTTCAGTTAGACATCTTCTATTATGGGCTTGCAGAAAGAGCTCAGATGTCTCTAGATTACTCAGCTGGTGGATCTATCCACATGAGAAAGACAATTGAAGAAGCTCAAGAGCTCATTGACACAGTTGCCAGAAATCAGCATCTGTACCTAAGCAGTGACCCTTCCATGAAAGAAGAGGTTAAAACAGTAACTGCTGAACTCAGTCCTGTAAAACAAGCTGCTGAATTCAATCAGCAATTGGACTTTCTAACAAAGCAGTTAGCCGAATTCAAGGACAAACTACAAAAGACAAGGATGGCTAATATAAATATGAAAGAACAATTGAAGCAAACAAAGCAGCAGCTGTCAAAACAAATAACAGAAGAATGCCAAGCAGTTCAATTAAGAAGTGGGAAGACGTTAAATACCCCACCTCAAGGCAGCAAGAAGCCAAGAAATGAGCAAACCACCCAAAATCCACCTGAGGACAGTAAGAGTCCCAGAAAAAAATAATTCTGGCGCTAAAACGCCAGAAATTGGGTGGAAGGCTGGCGCTGAACGCCCAGACCATGCTCAGGACTGGCGTTCAACGCCAGAAACAAGCAAGGATCTGGCGTTGAATGCCCAAAAGAAGCACAGTTCTGGCGTTCAGACGCCAGGAACAGATGAGGAGCTGGCGTCTAACGTCACTTCAGCTTCTAACTCTGGCACTCAATTGCCAGTGAGGGATCAGACACACACAAGTGCTGATGACAACCCATCTAAAAAGGCTTCTTCAACCACTTCTGTAGGAAATAAACTTACAGCAACTAAGGTTGAGGAATATAAAGCCAAGATACCTTATCCTCAAAAACTCCGCCAAGAGGAGCAGGATAAGCAATTTGCTCGCTTTGCAGATTATCTCAGGACTCTTGAAATAAAGATTCCATTTGCAGAGGCACTTGAGCAAATACCTTCTTATGCCAAGTTCATGAAAGAGATCTTGAGTCATAAGAAGGATTGGAGAGAAGCTGAAAGAGTTCTCATCACTGAAGAATGCAGTGCAGACATTCTGAAAAGCTTTCCTGAAAAGCTTAAAGACCCTGGGAGTTTTCTGATACCATGCACATTAGAAGGTAATTGCACCAAGACAGCTTTATGTGATCTTGGGGCAAGCATCAACCTAATACCTGCATCCACTATCAGAAAGCTTGGTTTAACTGAAGAAGTTAAACTAACCCGGATATGTCTCCAACTTGTTGATGGCTCCATTAAATACCCATCAGGCGTGATTGAAGACATGATTGTCAGAGTTGGGCCATTCGCCTTTCCCACTGACTTTGTAGTGCTGGAAATGGAGGAGCACAAGAGTGCTACTCTCATTCTAGGAAGACCCTTCCTAGCAACTGGACGAACTCTCATTGATGTCCAACAGGGGGAAATAACCCTGAGAGTCAATGAAGATGAGTTTAAGTTGAATGCTGTCAAAGCCATGCAGCATCCAGACACATCAAAAGACTGCATGAAAGTTGATCTTATTGACTCTTTGGTAGAAGAGATCAACATGGCTGAGAGTCTTGAATCAGAGTTGGAAGACATCTTTAAAGATGTTCAGCCTGATTTGGAGGATTCAGAGGAAATGAAAGAGCCTCTGAAATTTCCTCTGGAAGAGGAAAAACCTCTTAAACCCGAGCTCAAACCATTACCACCATCCCTGAAATATGCATTTCTAGGAGAAGGTGACACTTTTCCAGTGATCATAAGCTCTGCTTTAAATCCACAGGAAGAGGAAGCACTGATTCAAGTGCTAAGGACACACAAGACAGCTCTTGGGTGGTCCATAGGTGACCTTAAGGGCATAAGCCCAGCTAGATGCATGCACAAAATCTTATTGGAGGATAATGCTAAACCAGTGGTTCAACCACAAAGGCGGCTAAATCCAGCCATGAAGGAAGTGATGCAGAAAGAGGTGACCAAATTACTGGAGGCTGGGATTATTTATCCTATTTCTGATAGTCCCTGGGTGAGCCCTGTTCAAGTTGTCCCCAAAAAGGGAGGCATGACAATGGTTCATAATGAAAAGAATGAACTGGTTCCTACAAGAACAGTTACAGGGTGGCGCATGTGTATTGACTACAGAAGGCTCAATACAGCCACCAGAAAGGATCATTTTCCTTTACCATTCATAGACCAGATGCTAGAAAGATTGGCAGGTCATGATTATTACTGCTTTTTGGATGGCTACTCAGGCTATAACCAGATTGCAGTAGATCCCCAAGATCAAGAGAAAACAGCATTCACATGTCCATCTGGAGTGTTTGCTTATAGAAGGATGCCGTTTGGGCTGTGTAATACGCATGCAACCTTCCAGAGATGCATGCTCTCTATTTTCTCTGA
Source organism: Arachis ipaensis (assembly GCF_059453495.1). Taxonomy (NCBI): domain Eukaryota; kingdom Viridiplantae; phylum Streptophyta; class Magnoliopsida; order Fabales; family Fabaceae; genus Arachis; species Arachis ipaensis. The sequence goes on from NC_142438.1 coordinate 127,571,470, forward strand.
TATGGTAGAAAAATTTCTGGAAGTCTTCATGGATGACTTCTCAATATATGGAAACTCATTCAGCTCCTGTCTTGATCACCTGAAACTAGTTCTGAAAAGATGCCAAGAGACCAACCTGGTTTTAAACTGGGAAAAATGTCACTTTATGGTGACTGAAGGGATTGTCCTTGGGCATAAAATTTCAAACAAGGGAATAGAGGTGGATCAAGCAAAAATAGAGGTAATTGAAAAATTACCACCACCTGCTAATGTTAAGGCAATCAGAAGCTTTCTGGGGCATGCAGGATTCTATAGGAGGTTTATAAAGGATTTTTCAAAAATCGCAAAACCTCTGAGCAATCTGCTAGCTGCTGACACGCCATTTGTGTTTGACACAGAGTGTCTGCAGGCGTTTGAAATGCTGAAAGCCAAGCTGGTCACAGCACCAGTTATTTCTGCACCAGATTGGACATTACCATTTGAGCTAATGTGTGATGCCAGTGATCACGCCATTGGTGCAGTATTGGGACAGAGGCATGACAAGCTTCTGCATGTCATTTATTATGCCAGCCGCATTTTAAATGATGCCCAGAAAAATTACACAACCACAGAAAAAGAATTGCTTGCAGTGGTTTATGCCATTGACAAGTTTAGATCATACTTAGTAGGATCAAAGGTGATTGTGTATACTGACCATGCTGCTCTTAAATATCTACTCACAAAGCAGGATTCAAAACCCAGGCTCATAAAATGGGTGTTGCTTCTGCAAGAGTTTGATATAGAAATAAGAGACAGAAAAGAGACAGAGAACCAAGTGGCTGATCATCTGTCCCGGATAGAGCCAATAGAAGGGACGTCCCTCCCCTCTCTTGAGATCTCTGAGACTTTCCTGGATGAGCATTTGTTTGCCATTCAGGAAATACCATGGTTTGCAGACATTGCAAACTATAAGGCTGCAAGGTTCATACCTAAAGAGTACAACAGGCAACAAAAGAAAAAATTAATCACTGATGCAAAGTACTACTTGTGGGATGAATCCTATCTCTTCAAGAGATGTGCAGACGGAATAATTCGTAGGTGTGTGCCTAGAGAAGAAGCACAGAGGATCCTATGGCATTGCCATGGATCACAATATGGAGGCCATTTCGGAGGTGAGCGAACAGCCACCAAGGTCCTCCAATGTGGCTTCTATTGGCCCACACTCTATAGAGATTCCCGAGAGTTTGTACGTAACTGTGACAGTTGCCAAAGAGCTGGTAATCTGCCTCATGGTTACGCCATGCCTCAACAAGAAATCTTGGAGATTGAGTTGTTTGACGTATGGGAAATTGACTTCATGGGACCTTTCCCACCATCATACTCAAACACTTATATTCTGATGGCAGTTGACTACGTATCAAAATGGGTAGAGGCCGTTGCCACACCCACCAATGATACTAAAACGTGCTGAAGTTCCTCCAGAAATATATCTTCAGCAGGTTTGGGGTCCCTAGAGTACTAATCAGTGATGGGGGCACTCACTTCTGCAACAAATAGCTTTACTCTGCCATGGTCCGGTATGGGATTCGCCACAAGGTGGCAACCCCATATCATCCACAAACTAATGGGCAAGCTGAAGTCTCTAACAGAGAGCTAAAAAGAATCCTAGAACGGACTGTAAATACCCGTAGAAAGGATTGGGCAAGAAGCTTGGATGATGCTCTGTGGGCATACAGAACAGCATTCAAGACTCCTATAGGGACCTCTCCATACCAACTTGTATATGGTAAGGCATGTCACCTGCCCGTGGAACTGGAACATAAAGCTTACTGGGCAACCAGATTCCTGAACTTTGATGCCAAATTAGCTGGAGAAAAAAGATTTCTTCAGCTAAATGAGCTAGAGG